>NW_007234230.1:710907-715383 GCF_000164805.1 Carlito syrichta | reverse complement strand
GCCAAAGGCCTTTATCAATGTAAGGAGGCCTTTGACAGATTCTCTTGGGTTTTCGAGGTACACCATCATATCATCTGCATAGAGAGATAACTTGACTGCCTCTTTTCCTATTTGAATACCTCTGATTGCCTCCTCTTCTCTGATTGCTCTAGCCAGGACTTCCAATACTATGTTGAACAGGAGGGGAGAGAGTGGGCATCCTTGTCTAGTTCCAGTTTTCAGGGGAATTGGTTCCAATTTTTGTCCATTTAGGAGTATGCTGGCTGTGGGTTTGGGTTGTTATTTTTAAATGAACTGATAAATTTTCCAATTTTTAAAAATGCTTTAAAATGTATAGTTTTGATTTCTAATACAGTAAATATGGTACATATCAGCTGCATAAATAAAGCTCTTGGGAGGCAACAGTAGTTTTTAGGAGTGTGGAAGGTCCTAAGATCAGAAGTTTGGAAACCAAACTGCTGCTTTGAAGCCCGGTATGCTCTTGGGCCCCAAAGGCGGAAGTCAATACTTCTTGTGTTTTGAAATGTGAGCTATAAATAAAATACTTTGAATAAAGGCAAAGGGCCTTTTCTGGTGGATTTTGAACACAGAGTCTTCTGAGGCCCCAGGCTCAGATTTCCTGAGATGAACCAGGAGAGCTTTCTGAACGGTAGATGAGACTCGATGAGGAGGAGAGGGCCACGCCGGGGATGTGGGCACCGAGGGCAGCCAGGTCTGCCGGGGCCGTGCCTGGGGATTCCAGAACATACCGGGTGCTCCTGGCTGCTTCAGTCCAGGATAGCCGGACTCCCAGCAGGGACACCTGGTGGTACTTCCTGGGACAGGATGGTGAGAGTGAACAAGTATGGGAAAAGGGTGTCCAGTGATCGAATGGGAGAAAGATTGAAGAAAGACCATCAGTCAGGTATTGCCAGCAGTGCCGACATGGCCGAATCTGTATTTAATTCAAGTAATTACTGCACTTTAAATAAAATGTGCACTTTTGCTTGACTGCATACATGTTTTTGTACTGATGTCCCAAGTAACGCCTATAAATCTTAGTTAAAATTTCTGACTGTTTCTCTACTAAGAACAATTGCTTTTGCAATGATGCTTTAAAATCGCCATATTTAGGTCTGTTAGATACTTAACGTGCTTCCAACCCCAGGTGTCCACTGAATTTAAAGTCTAACATCACCCTTTTAAATTTGCGGATTCCATTTGCCTGCAGTTACCCATATGCCCAGGTCATTGCAAGTAGTTATGTAGAAGCAGGACTCCAAATCCCTGACCTCTTAGAGGGGAAAACAACCATCATTTTGCCCCCCAAGGTGTGCTACCGCGTCCCCTGCGGGACCAGAGAGACAGCGAGGAGTTAACTGCAAGGACAGCATCCCGCCCCTCGGTGGCAGGGTTGTCCCGTAGACGGCCACACACGGTTGAGTGGTGCTTTGCTGAGAATGGGGTTGCAGTCATTTTGCTTGACAGTGGACTGATCTTTGGGTAGAAAAAATGGTATAATAAGTGACGTCGGATACTAAAACCTCTGACTAGAAAAGCTGTTTCCCCCTCCCCCATAGGAGCGGCACATGCTGGTTCACGTGCGAATCCACACTGGAGAGAAGCCGTTCGCCTGCCTCTCCTGCAATAAGTGTTTTCGGCAGAAGCAGCTTCTAAACGTTCACTTCAAGAAATATCATGATTCAAATTTCATCCCAACTGTTTACAAATGCCCCAAGTGTGGCAAAGATTTCTCCCGCTGGGTAAGCTTACTTAAGTCACAGTAAATCATCTGTGGAAGGGTCCCTCTGTCTTGGAAGAACAGTGTCACGCCAGGAGAGTTTAACTTGATTGTAGAAACCCTTCAGGACTTTAGGTAGCGTGTGTCATGCCTGACGAAAATGGTTATTAGTTTTTGGAGTCACAGAATTCTTGAAGAATCCTTTGAAAATGTGATCTTCCTTCCCCCTAAAAAAGGACAGTCATACACACAAAATTCTGCAAATGGTTTTAGGGAGTTCTCTGACTCCCTGAATCTTCCCAGCTCTTACTATAGTGTTTTAAAATTATTCTTGTGAGCTGGATTTCGGCTCCTTCATGGAGAGTGCAATTTTCACACATTTCGTAGGTGTTGTTAGAACAGTGCTGTTGGCGCCTATCGTCCCGTGACTCTGTAGTTCAAGGCTGCAGTGAGCTACGATCCCACCACTGCACTCCAGCCTGGGGGGCAGAGTGAGACCCTGTCTCGAAAGAAAGGAAGAGAAGGAGGGAAGGAAGAAGAAGAGGAGGGAGGGGAAAAGGAGGGGAGAGGAGGGAAAGAGAAAAGAAACAGAATAGTGAGGTTGGTACTGGGTTAAATCATAGATTTACTCTGTTTTATTCTTGTTGTGTTAGATGTCTATTCCTATGCCACAGATTACCTCAAAACTGAGTAGCTTAAAACAACAGTTAGCATCTCACAGATTCTGTGGGTCAGAACATTGGGAGTGACTTAGCTGAGTTATCCTGGCCTGGGGTTTGTCATGAAGTTATGATCAAAATGTCAACTGGGCTGCATCACCTGAAGGCTAGACTGGGGCCGGAGTTTCCATTTTGATGACTCCCTCCCTTCCTTTCCACATGCCCTCAAGAGTTCTCGTGACCAGAGCAAGTGAGAGAGAACCAGAAGGGAGCATAAAGTGGCTCAGCATGAGTTCTCTTCACTAGAAATGAAACAATGAGCCCAGCCCACACCTAGGTGTGAGGAATGCAGTCCCCTTTGAAGGGAAGAGCATCAGAGAACTGGTAGACACTTTAAAGCCACCACAGGGGCTCACCAGGTTCCTGGGCCATGTATGTGCCAGCACAACTTTATAAATAAAGTTTTGAGTTTTCTGAAGTTGACTATTTCAACAGTTGAGGGGAAATGTTATTTTTTCTCTTAAAATATTATTAAAATGTTATTTTTTCTCTTAAAATGTTATTTTTTCTCTTAAAATAGGCTGGTTGTGTCTTCTGAGTGGAATGTTAACCTTTAGTTCAGAAATTCCAATAAAAGTGATGGCCATGGCCCCACTCATACTGAGTTAAGAGGAGCTTAGTGTGAGCTCCTCACACTAAGTGTGAGGAGCAGTGACTCAGCCTGTAATCTTGGAACTTTGGGAGGCCAAGGCAAGTGGATTGCCTGAGCCCACGGGTTCAGACTAGCCAGGGCAACTTGGCGAGACCTCATCGCTACAAAAAAAATTTTTTTTTTTAATTAGCCGAGCGTGGTACTGCACAACTATAGTTCCGGCTACTTGGAAGGCTAAGGCAGAAGGATCGCTGGAGCCCGGCAGGTCGATGCTGGGGTGGCCATGAGTGTGCCACTGTACTCCAGCCTGGGCAACAGAGTGAGACTCCAACTCAAAAGAAAAGAAAGAGAGTGTGAGGAGTTACAGAGTAGAAACTGCCCTCTGGTGTGAGAAATAAGAATGCAGAGAAATGAACAAGTCAGCCTCAGGCCATCCCTCAGAAGGGGCAATCAGAAGTTTAGGAACTTTTCTTATCTTCAAGAAAGCATATTTGGACTTGTATCTAGAGCATCTAGGGGACTCTTATAACTCAGTGGCAAACAGACAAATCCCCAGCTAAAAATAGGCAAAGTAACTAAACAGACATTTCTCTAAAGAAAACCTATAAATTGCCAATAAACACACAGAGAGATGCCCAGCATCATTAATTGCTAGGGAAATGCAAGTCAAAACCGCAGTGAGATGCCATCAGGATCAGCCATCAGGATGACCATAACCAAAAGAGACGATAACAAGTGTTGGCAATGATGTGGGAAAGTTGACGTCCTCATGCATTGTGGGTGGGATTATAAGATGGCGACGTCACCTTGGAAAATCGTCTGGCAGTTTCTCAAAAAGTTAACATGGCGTTATCACATGGCCCAGCAATTCCAATCCTAGATATGCGCCCAGAAGAATTGAAAGTACCTGGGTATGCAAAACCTGCATGCATGTTCACAGCAGGGTTATTCACAACAGCCAGGGAATGGAGACAACCTGCATACTCGTCACAAATGAATGCGTGAATACACATAGGCCACCCCATCTCATAGAAGGTTCTTCGGCCACACAACCGTGAGGTCCCAAGATGGCCTGCTAAGCCCTGGCAGATGCCTGACCCAGATGGCCACATACTGGATTACTCAGTTTAGGCGAAATGTCCAGAACAGGCTAATTCATGAAGACAGAAATAGATCAGGCTGGCAGAGGTAGCCCCAGTCTAGCCTTCAGGGGGTTGGCTGATGGGGACGGGGCTTCTTTTGGGGCGGTGACATGTTCTCAAAGCTGTTGTGATGGTTACATAACTCTGATTAAAAAAAGACACTGAGTTAGACACTTTAAATGGATGGATTCACATGTTAAGGCACATGACTTATATCTTAATAAAGAGGTTTTTAAAAATAAGCCGGGCTCGGTGGCTCAGCCTGTAATCCCGCGCCTTTGGGAGACTGAGGTGAGTGGATTG
>NW_007234230.1:688700-710887 GCF_000164805.1 Carlito syrichta | reverse complement strand
GGCCAGGAGCGGCCACTGCCCTCCAGTCTGGGCGACAGAGTGAGACTCCAACTAAAAAAATAAAAATAAAAAATAAATAAGTAAAAGAAGGCATACCTGGGGATGCTAGAATCTAATTTAATTTTTATTTTATTTTATTTTTGAGTTGGAGTCTCACTGCATCGCCCAGGCTGGAGTGCAGTGGCACACTCATGGACACCAGTCAACCTGCCAGGCTTTGGCAATCCTTCCGCCTCAGCCTTCCAAGTAGCTGGAACTATAGGCACGCACTACCATGCCCAGAAAATTTTTGATTTATTGTAGAGATGAGGTCTCGCCAAGCTGCCCAGGCTGGTCTCAGACCCGCGGGCTCAAGTGATTCACTTGCCTCAGCCTCCCAAAGTGCTGGGATTACAGACTAAGCCACCAAGCCCAGCCCAATTTAATTTTTAAAATGAATTATCTGCAAGCTTCGTTTTTGACACAGGAGCCACAGCTCATCTCCTTAGCCAAGTGTCACCTGGAACCAGGAAGGACACCCCAGGGCTCTGGATTGGGACTGTGGCCTCTCCACTTCTTGAGAAATAGTTTTCTGACACAGATGTTACTCGTAGTCATTTACCTTCTGAGTCCAAAATAGCCCAGATGTCCCATTGGTTTAGTTAAAATCTCCATCTGACTGCTCTGTAGAGGCTGAATATGTTTCTGTTTTGTCCGTGGATGCAGAGCTATTTTCAGAGCTCTTAACCCTGAACTTGAAGCTGTAGGCAGATAGTGCATGTGTGCCATCTACACCCTTAGCTGGGAGAGGAGCTGCGGCTTTTATCATGTTCCCAAAGGAATTCTTGACTCCCAGAAAGCTTGGTCTACACATAACCATTACATAAACCAGGGTTTGGCAGATTCTCTGAAGAGGCCAGCGATAAATATTTTCAGTTTTTCAGCTAGAGCGCGTCTGCCCCAACTCCTCAAATCTGCCATTTTGCTGTAGAAGCAGCCATAGAATGTGTAAAAGGACAGACAAGCCATGTTCTGAAGAAACCTACAGGATGAAAACTGCTGGCATGCCAGGTTTGATTCTCTCGTCAGTTTGTCAACTCCTGGGTATGAGCATGAAATGGAAGAAGCTTCAGTAACTCGAACATCCCCCTCTTGTATGTACATTCTTCCTGCTTCCACCCATGAGCCAGGACAGTCTTGTGAGGCACAGCACTAAAATCAAAGTGGAAATTAGGTGAGGCATTTAATATGATCCACGAGTGACACGTTACCAGTTTCTTACTTTTGCATGTGAGTTTCTCACACACTGAAAGCATTCTAACTTATTTTAAATTACCCTAAGTGTTCATGACATAAGAATATGTTGCGAATAGACTTGATTAGGAAATCTTTAACTTTCCTCCTTTAATTTTTTTTTAAGTTAGATTCTCACTCTCGCCCAGGCTAAAGTGCAGTGACATGATCATGGCTCACTGCAGCCTTGACCTCCTGGGTTCAAGAGATCCTTCCACATCAGCTTCCCAAGTAGCTAGGAGAACAGGCACAGCCACCATGCTGGCTAATTTTTTTTTTTTTTTTTTTTTTCTTGTAGAGATGTGGTCTCTCTCTGTTACCCAGGCTGATCTTGAACTCCTGGGCTCAAGCAGTCTTCCTACCTCAGCCTCCCAAAGTGCTGGGATTATAGTCATGAGCCACCATGCCCGACCTGCCTTTCTTTCCTTTTAATCCTGAGTTTTGTATACAGTTTAATATTAAACTCTGCTTAGTATTTCTGGGAGAGAAGCTGGCAGAGCAGGAGAATCTTCATGGTATGTTGCTAATCCTCCTAAAATTGACCGATGTATTGAATTTCTGGTTCAACATCACTCTTCACTTGAAAGTGTAAAAGCATTCTAGAAAAATAAATAGTGTCTTCTCATTGATTTCTGTTATTTAAAAAATGTTTAAGACAGGCTGATTTTTGACTAGGCCTAAACCCTACAGAAAATGCCATCTTTAGGAAGTCATCCTTTCTGTATTAGATGACCAGAGGTGCATGTTACCCACAGCTCTCCCAAGACCCGTCCTCACCATGCACTGCATGCGGCAGTGAGGCGGGCACTCATGGTGGGTTCTGTGTCATTTCTTCAACAGTGTAACATGCACAGACACTCAGAGAAGTGTGACCCAAGCCAGGAGAAGTCAGCCACCTCGGGAAAAAGAACAAGAAAGAGAAAGCAAACAGCCCCCAAGGACACAGGAAAGGAAGACGGTACCTCATTTTAACCAAATTTGTTTTTCATTTGACGGTGATTTACGGGTTGTAAATGTCCTGCATACCAGGAGTTACTGCGCAGTAGCGCAAGGAACGTGCCCAGAACCCCTGTGTGTCAACCAGGCAGTCCTGCCAGGCGGCTCACGTGCCAGACCCACTCTGGCAGGTTTTGGTGGTCAGGGGAGTGGACCTAATTCGTCAGCTGCCCCTAGAATTGCAATGGGGAGAGCATGGGAAAATCTGTTGGCGGGAGAGCCCCAGGTGGGTCCATACCCTGACCCACAGGTTTTTCATGAGACGGGTTCACTTGGCCAGGTGGCAGACACATGTGCCCACCGGCCCTGAAAGCTCTACTCAGTCATGTAGGACTGTCACCTGCAGCTACGGGGACTGTCCCAGGGCTGCCACAGCAAGTGACCACACACTGGGTGGCTAGAACGGTGGAAATTGATTCTCTTGTGGCCCTGGAGCCCAGAAATCCCTGACCAAGTTGCAGGCAGGGCTACACCCTCCTGGGGGCTCCAGGGTAGGGTCCCTCCTTGGCTGTGCCCAGGCACCTGTGACTGTGGCCCCATCACTGTGGTCTCTGCCTCCATTTTCACGTGACTTTCTCCTCTCTTCTGTGTCCGTGTCTTTCCTCTGCCTCTTATGAAGACACTTGTCACGTAGGATTTAGTACTTGTTTGGGAAGTCCAGCATGACCTCATCTCGAGACCCTTAACTACATGTGCAATGACCCCCCTCCCCCTTTTTTTGAAGTCATAGTCCCACTCTGTTACCCAGGCTGGAGTGCAGTGGCACCATCATGGTTCACCACAACCTGGACTCCTGGGTTCAGGTGATCCTTCTGCATCACCCTCCCGAGTAGCTGGAACTACAGACACGCACTATCACACACAGCTCATTTTTATATTTTTGTTAGAGACAAGGTCTTGCTATGTTGCCCAGGCAGGTCTCAAACTCCTATGTTCAAGTAATCCCCTCACCTTGGTCTCCCAAAGTGCTGGGACTACAGGCATGCACCACCAGCCCAGCCCCTTTTTTCAAAAAGGGTCACTTTCCCAGGGTGGGGGTTAGGACACGGATACATCCTTCCGGGTCCTCCATCAGCCCCCAGCAGGCCTCACAGCCCTCCCCTGGCGTCAGGGAGCTGCCATGAGTTCCCAGGTTAGCGCAAATGGTCTGCACTGTGGATCCCATGGACGGCTCTGCTCCTGGGAACCTGCACAGGTGAGCCCATGCTGCGTACCTCCTCGTTCCTTTCCTGTGAAAACCTCGGCATGGCAGAGAAGATCGAAACCCAGACGAGAGTGTGGCCAAAGCACGTCCTCATTCTTAGAACACCCTGCGCGTGGACTCCAGCCGCAGTCCCTGACCTCGACAGCTCCCACAGATAACCACGACCCCATCGGCTGCCTGCTTTCAAGGGTGACAGGTTCACACAGGGCCACCCCATTACATCTGAATCTCAGCTAAACAACAAGTCGTTGCTTAATGTAAATATCCTCCATGTGCTGCTGGGGATACACCGTTCATCTGAAACACAAGGAGAAGCAGCATCCTGCAGTCCTGTCTTCCGCTCCGTGCAGAGTGGACTTTGGGTCTCTCTGTCACTCTCGGTTACTTTCTCTCTGTCTCGCCATCTGACAAAACTCAAGCCCTGACGCGTCCCACACCCACCTTCTCCCATCGCTCCCTCAGCTAGGACTGTCCGGAGCGGTGCCTGCTGCCCGTCCCTGGAACCCGTTCCTTCCTCCCCAGGAGTCAGCGCTGACCATTAGGACTTGCCAAGGCCCTTGTGTACTGACTGCAGCCCTCTGCAGCGGAAGGGAGCAAGTGGAATCTTAAGGCAGAGCTGGGCCTGCCTTTAACAGGTCAGGAAGTGAGGCTGCCCGAGCCTGGAGCCCGCATTCTGAACACGGCACCAGTGGCCTTGCCACGGTTTCCAGCAGCCGCCTCTCGCCCAGCTCCCAACCCCTTCCCCAAGATGGGTCCTGCTGCTGGCCACCCCACAGGTCCATGTTCCCCACTCCCAACTGGAGTCACTCTCCCTGCCCCCTCCACCAGCTTCTGGGCTTCTCCATCCAGCCCACGGGCACAAGTGTGGCTCAGGTGTGAGTGTGGGCTCAGGTGTGGACCTAGGCAGCTTTTCATCCCCTCCCCCTCTCTCTCTGGGCCAACTTGTCCCTCTCGGCCTGGTCTTTCCTGGCAGCCTTAAACATCCTCGACATCTTCAGAAAAAATGCATGCCCTTTGCAGGACTCCCCACCACACTGGCTCCCCATTCTGACCCCTGTCATGCACTTGAGCAGCCAGGCATCCTGTTGCCACCTGCCCCTGCCCATCTGCCTTCTGTCCCCACCAGCCACCTAAGGTCGCCAGAGGCCCTTGTCACTACAGTTCACTGATTCTTCCCTGTTCTCCACCACCTTCTGCACCACTGCCCGTCCACTGTCCTGTCCCCCCCTCCTCTGTGGTCCCAACACATGGTCCTGGGGTCACCTGCAGCCACTCCTGCCCTTCCTCCACTGCAGCCCCATCTTCTACCCACAGCTCCTCCACTGTCCTCCTTGCAGGCGGCCTGGCTTCCTCAGGTGATAGGTCTGTGCCTGTGTCCTCAGCTGCACCCATGCCTAGGCTCACACCTGAGCCCACACCTGTGCCTAGGTCCACACCGAAGCCCACATCCGTGCCTAGGTCCACACCTGTGCCCACATTCACACCTGAACCACACTTGTGCCCAGGTCCACACTTGACCCACGTCTGTGCCCACATCCATACCTAAGCTCACATTCATGCCTAGGTCCCCACTTGAGCCCACACCCATGCCTAGGTCCACACCTGAGCCCACACCTGTGCCCACATTCACACCTGAACCACTCTTGTGCCCAGGTCCACACCTGACCCATGTCTGTGCCCACATTCACACCTGCACATCTGTGCCCACATCCATACCTAAGCTCACACCTGTGCCTAGGTCCACACCTGTCCCCACATCTGTGCCTAGATCCACACCTGCACCTTCACTTGCACCTAGGTCCACACCTGAGTCTCCATCTGTACTCTTGCCTGCACCTGCATCCATGCCTGTGCCTAGCTCCACACTTGTGCCCATGCCCACACCATCTCTGGTGTCTTCGGTCTCTGCCAGCGGACAGATCACTGGTGATATGAGGCTTCTTTCCCTGCCTGCCTTTGAAACCTGGGTGTGACTGTTCACCTGCCCAGTGGCATCTCAGACTCTACCTGTCCCCAGCTGAACTCCAGGTGTCTCCTCCCTCAGCCCTCCTGTCCTCAGTCTGTTCTAAAAACTGGATCTGCATGGATGTCAGGGCCTGAGACCTGAGACTCGCTGAAGATCCCCTCACTGAAGTTGGAAAGTCACCTGACCTCACCCTCCAGCCATGTACACCTGCATCTATCCCTGTCACCGCCCTGGACCAGAGCACCCCTCTCTGCCCCTCATGAGCTGCCAAGGGTCTTTCAGAGGCTCACGTGGGCCCCCTCTATCCTCACCTCCTCCAATTACACCTTCTTTGGACACCCAGGCTCCAAAGACTGGGACATGGCACATGGCCAGCCTGCCTGCCCACCCCAGCCCAGCCATGCTGGCCCCTCTGTCCTCAACCAGGCAGGCGCACCCTTTCCCTTCCTGGAATTCCCAGTGACTCTGCTCCCTGTGGGTTCTTGAGTCTCAGCTCCAGCTTCCTGACTGGGCCAGCCTGCTTTATGGGTGCTCCTGGGACCAAACCCTGCACAGTTACATGACCACTCAGTAAGTGCTGGTGCCCCTTCACTGTACTGTCCTCCATTGCAGGCCTGGTCCATCAGGACTGTTCCTAGCACCAGCCCGGGCATGGTGCTAGCCAGTGCTTGTTAATTCAGCACTTGTTGAATAAACGAGTGAATAATGAACACACTTACTGGACAAGACAGGCAGGTGAAACTGGACTCAACCCTTCAGACATCCTTGTGGGGGTCCAAAGGCTGGATCCCAGGATCCCAAGCTCTGGGATAGGACAGAGCCTGCGATGTTCGTGGAAGAATATGACCCCCGGCTCATGAGAAACAGGCCACAGCTGCAGTGCCCCCTCTTGGCACCAACTGTACCATTTCTAGAAACCTGTTAAATGAAAACTTTGGAATACAATGATTTTGGATGGATTTGAAAATGTCACTCTCAGTCCGTGACATTTTTGCTGCAGAGAAAGTTGGGGACAGAAAAACATACCCGCCTTCTGCCGGGACACTGGGCAGCTGTCGAGGAGCACCCGTCCCTGTCACCCTGAGCTGCCATCTCCTAGGCATGCCACTCCGACACCAGTGCTGACGCGCATGAAAACGTATTAAGGAGGTAAAAGATGGGTCCGGAACCCTTTCTCCTCCATTTCTTACACAGAGTATCCTTCAGACAAGGTTACAAAGGCACCCGGCAGTGCTGGCTGCCCCGGCTCTTCTGTCCCAGCAGGACAGGGCTGAGAGCTCTCGTGGCTGTAGAAGCTGCTGGTCATAACATCGGACATCTGAAAGCCATTTTCATAGTCTCAGCTGTTGTGCCCAAAGCAAAGTGTGAATGAAAGCAGGTAACCTGGCTCGTGTTAACTGGAAATATGACTTCATGTGCATGTCAGGATTTTGGTGGCCCGTGTTATCCAGGTCATTGTCTCATTTCGGCTTTGCTGTGCTGGTGAGATGCTTTCTGTTCCCTCACCAGTTCATCATAGACCTTGACAGGTGCTGTCTAATGGCACCTGTTCTGTCAAGCTCAGTGTTGATTTTCATACATAAGAACCAGGTCTTAGCTGGGCTCGGTGGCTCAGCCTGTAATCCCACGCTTTGGGAGGCTGAAGTGAGTGGATTGCCTGAGCCCACGGGTTCGAGACCCGCCTAGGCAACTTGGCGAGACCTCTTCTACAATAAATCAAAAATTAGCCGGGCGTGGTAGCACGCGCCTGTAGTTCCAGCTACTTGGAAGGCTTGAGGCGGAAGGATCGCCGGAGCCCAGCAGGTCGAGGTTGCGGTGGCCAGGAGCGGCCACTGCACTCCAGTCTGGGCGACAGAGTGAGACTCCAACTCAAAAAAAAAAAGAAAAAGAATCAGGTCTTCTCACCTTCTTCCCTACCCCTTAAAAAAATACTTCAGAGAAGCACAGGCAAAATACCTTCAGACAACTTTGAACTAACCTAAGGTAATAGCATTTTTTTTTAGGAGATAGGGTCTTTCTTTGTCATTCAGACTAGAGTGCAGTGGCATGATCACAGTTCACTGCATGCTCAAACCCCTAGGCTCAAGCAGTCCTCCCACTTTAGCCTCCCAAGTAACTAGGACTATAGGCGTCCACCATCACACCTGCCTAATTTTTATTATATTTTATTCTCCTTAGAAATGGAATCTCGCCGTGTTGCCCAGGCTGGTCTTGAACTCTTGGCCTCAAGCAATCCTCCTGCCTCAGCCTCCCAAGTAGCTGGGATTTCAGGCGGTAAATGTGATGTTTTTAAATGGGATGTTTCACGGGTGTTCTTGGGAGGTAAATTGGAAAACAAACAGAAGACTAAACATGGGTTGGTTCACAGCGATATGTTTCCAACCCCCCAGTTGTGCTGACTGGTCTGTAGGCTGATGGAGGTTTTGGCCTGGGTGTGCACCCAGGGTGGCCACAGTGTATCCCTAGCAGGCCATGTGACCCGGAGTCAGGACTCAGTGCATGTTGATTGGCCAAAGAGATAGATGCCCTGTGAGCTGCTGGCTTTTTTCATGTTGGCAGTGTCACTTCACGTGTACTGAGACAAGACTTAAGGGAGCAGCTCAGCCACAGTGCTAGTCTGTACGGTCCACATTCGGCTGACAGCAGTGATTCCCAGCTGGGAGTGACACATGGCAATGTCTGGAGACCGTTTTAGTCGTGACAGCTGAGGAGGAGGGTGCTGCTGGCACCTGGTGGGTGGAGGCCAGGTCACTGCCCACATCCTGCAGCGGCCAGAACAGCCCCTGGCCCAGCAGAGAGCCCCTGGCCCCAATGTCTCTAGTGCTGAGGCCAAGAAACCCCGACTCAAGGCAGGGCATTGTGCTCAGAGCATTTTTACCGTCCTGTAGGCAGGAAGGGTGTCGTCTAACACCCACATAGCCATGTTCAGATCTAAGTGATTGTCTCCAAGATGTATTTGCACGGTGGATTGATTGCAGTCCCTTGGCTTTCTGTTTAATTGGCTCCCCCCATGCCTTTCTCCCAAGAAGCAGCCATGCAGGAAACTGCCGTGGTGAGGGGAGCACAGTTCCCAGGTGAGGCACTCGTAGACTACAGAGAAGCCACAGCCGGTGTGGAGGACCCAGATGAAGGCATGACCTGCGAGATGCTCCTTAACATGATGGATAAATGATGGGACACGGGATACACTTTTTATAGTCCTTCCTTCTTAAAGCAAGACAGACATGTTTAGCATCTTGTTAAGTTCATCGCAATGGATGATCACAATTTTCCAAAGTTTCAGGTAGTGTTTAGAATCGTTTGTCTACTTTTTACTGCATAATTAATAAAAAAAAACATTGCAGGTATTTTATAAAAGGCTTAACCTTGAATCAGAGAGTAACACCTTAAACCCATGATTTCATTCACTTGATATTGGCAAGGTGGCCCACAAGGAATGAGTGGTGACTTCTGGATAGTAGTCACTTCAGTAAATAGTCTAGACCAGCAAGTATTTAGCAAACAGCCAAAGTGGGACAATGATACGTTGACTTGTACACACCCATAATATTTCTAATGTTATGATTTTAAATACGAAAGACTAATTTTACATCCTTTTTTATACAAATGAATTTTCTGTAAACTGTAAAGCTATCATAATGCTTTTAGTTGTAGATTCAACCAAAAGGACCTTAATGTTGTAAAAAAAGAAAACTGAGTAGAAAACTATGAAAAACTAGATTAGACTAGAAAATAGCGATTCATCTCTTTGACTTTGGAGTGGGGGCAAGATTCACCCTTGGGTTTTTGAATTCTCTTTCAATTACACTCCTTGGCAGGTGTGCATCTGCTGGTCACCTTCCATTCGTGCCTATGAGTGTGTCGTCCATAACCCTCTTGTTCTGCTAAAAGGGTGTTCTTTGTGTTTTTAAAAATAGTGAGAAGAAACATGAAAATCTGCTGATGAAAATGTGTACTAGTAAAGATGGTGTACTTTTTTATAACTCCCGACAATGAATGTATTTCTCTTTAGCCAGCTAAAGAGACTTCTCCACACTCGGGCTGCCTGAGAAACGCCTCTTTAGTGCTTAAAATTAACTAGTCCCTGTCTTTATAACAATTCAGATTTTTCTCCTTTGCCTAGTTCAGCAGCTGCTTGTGCTGTGAACCTCTCAAACCCCCCACCCCCTCTACCATATTTCAAAATTCACACCGGTTGTAAATTCAGATTCTTAAAATTTTGATCTGTTGTTAAAAGTATCCCAAGTTCAGGAGCTCTGGACGGTGTGAACAGGTGGAAGTAATTTCCCAGTAGGTTAGGCAAGTTCAATTTACTTAATAAAGCCTGAATTCTGTGGCCCATCATATGCTGCCATTGTATAGATTTTTGTGATGGTTTCTTGGTTTTCAACTGTTGTTTAAAGATATTTTACATAATTCAATAAAATGAAATGACTTGACTTGCCATCGTTGTGATATGTCAGTGGCAGTCCTCAAAGGTGTCTTCGTCTGGAGAGGGTGTAAGACAGTCGGAGTCCCTGAGCGCCGCTGGTGGGGTTGGGAGATGGTGCAGCTGCTATAGCAACATTATCCACAATAACCAAAAGTGGTAGCGACCCAGATCCCACCGATATGCGAACGGATAAAGAAAATGTGGTGTGTACACACCTTGGAGTGTTGTTCAGCCTTAAAGATGGAAAGAAGCCCTGTCGCACGCTGTAACACAGAACATGGAAACTTGAGGATGTTACGCCAAATGAAATAAGCCAGTCACAAAAGGGCAAGCACTGTCTGACTCTACTCCTGTGAGCTACCTAGAAGATCAGATTCATGGAGACAGAAAGTAAGATGGTGGTTTCCAGGGCAGGGGGGAGGAATGGGAAGTTTGTGTTCAACGGGGACAGAGTTTCTGTCTGGAAAGATGAAGAGTTCTAGGGATGGGTGTGAGGGGTGGGTGGGCAGCAATGTGAAAATGCCCAACCCACCAGACTACACATTCACAAACAGTTACAATATTTTACTACAATTAACTGTATTTTACTACAATTAACTTTTCTAGTTTAAAGAATAGATCGCGTATAAAACCTGTTTGAAAATGGAAGCCTTGTAGTAGCTAAACGTCAAAACCTTCTCGTTAACAGATGCTTCTAAGTGATTACAGTATTTTGCGTGTGTTGCACCTGGCTGAGACATTATGTGGAACAGAATTCAGATCGGATGGCCGATGGGAACTTTTGTGTGCTGGGGCTCTCACCAAGCATCTGGGTAGAAGGTGGCACTCACCTGGCCCAGGGCCCAGTCCACACACTTGCTTGTGTCAGAGACGCAGTGACAGTGATTCCCACAAGAGGGCAGTCACTTCCGCCTTTTCCAGTGTTGAGCCAGGTTCCCTATTCAAGTAAGAAGCAGGTGGTTACAGTAAAGTCTTGGCAGTTGTATTCATTTTGTACCATTTAGAAAGAGAGAGGGAAAAAGGGGGTTGTATTTAACAGTAGAGGAGGATTTTTACGTATGTGGTCGCTGAGTAAGAGACGCTCTAACAAGGCCTGGGAGGGAGGCCCTGGTAGCTCTGAGCGTGAGTGAGTTCCAGAGGGGCATTCCTTCAGGACACCTCTGCTGGAAAGAGTTTTGAGACCCAGCAGGAAATAATTCTGGAATGTACAGAATTACTCTTTCACGGTTTAATATCTCTGTTTTGCAGGGTGGGGTGTTTAAATTACAACACTGCTTGACAACAGTTTTACTATATTAAGGATGGCTTGTAAACAAACCTGAGACCTGACTAATGCCGGGAACAAACCCTGTTGTTTGAGATCAGCTGCTGAGAAGGCGGTTGTGATGGTGCTGGCCCCAAGGAAGCTGTAGTCGCTTGCTGTGATCAGGTTTGACAGCCACCCTTGAGGATGGCAGGATACTGTCCTGGTATTCTTTGCAGCATCAATACTTCATTTCTTCTGATAACAGTGGCTAATCTCTTTGAAGAGTCTCTTTGACTTCTTCACAGCTATTAGGGTGAATGGGCATTGTCATTTCTGCTCACACATATTCAGCTAAAGCCTCAGGACGTCTGGTGGATCACCGTTTCTACACCTCCTCATTCCTTCATTGCAGTTCATGTTGAATCGAGCCTATCAGGTAAACACAGATTTTAGGTGGCAACCCAGCTGATGACACTATTCTTAGTAACTTGGATCACTTCCAAGGCATAGCTGTGTTTGTGAACTTGGTTCCTCTAAATCATGACCTTGTAAATTGTGCATAGTGTGGCATCTCAAGAGGCACATGCTTAAGTTTCTGTGCAATGTGGGTGGAGCACACACGGGGGGCTCACTGTGCTTGTTGGACAAAAAGTGCCACAAAGTCTTCACTGAGTCACCGTGGATGGGAAGCTGGCCACAGATGTCACACAGAAAGACTGCAGACAGTCATAGTGAAATTCTCCTCTCGTCAAAGGACACACGTGCTGTCATTTCCTGTGACTGGAGTGTGGCAGTTTGTATATGAGTCTGAAAAGGCTGCTGATTAAAAGACTCGTCCTGATAATTTGTGATCATACCCCAAGGCCCGAATGGTCGAAAGAAGTAAAATAACAGAAAACAGTCCCCTAAGACAATACGTCAGCAGCAGTCACCATCTCCCACAGAAGAGGCTACGCTTTCTCTTGCTTTTCCAGGGTGGCACCTTCACCATGTGGCTGTGTGAAAACTTTCAACACGTGCTTGTTTGTGGGAAGAAGCTCAATCCCGTGTTTTACAGCACAAGAACCCCTTTTCCCACTAAAATTGGGAGTAGCGTGCTTGCAGCATTGATACTACCTGTGAGTACTGACGAAACAATTTTAAAAGAGATCCAAGGATTTTCTTCTGTTAGATAAGAACAACTATTTTGTCAGTTAAATAATTTATCTTAAGTAGAAAAAACAGTTTTGTTCCACAAGCACACCCAGTTTGGCTGATCCCATAGAAGGATTAAATCCAGCTGCCTCAGAGTTCAAAAATTCATGTAATATGTATATATATAGCGAGAGAGAGAGAGACATACTCTATATTCATATATGTATCCATTCTATATATATAAATGTATGGACCCATACCATATAATGCTATATAATATGTGGACCATGCTATATCTAAATATATCTATATCTACATACATGAACCCATTATTTATATATACATATATATATATATATACATGTGTCTGTGTATATATATGTATATATGGATCCATGCTATATAATATATGGACCCATTTTATATGAACCCATATATATACCCCATGTTATCTATCTATCCGTCTGTGGACTTACTATATAATATATGGACCATGCTGTCTCTGTATATGGACACATGCTATATGGACCCAGGCTATGTATTATATAGACCATGCCTATACATATATATATATATATATACAGTTATATATGGACCCATGCTATGTAATATATGAATCCATTATATATATATATATATAAATATATATAAAACCATGCTGTGTATCTATGGACTTACTATATAATACATGGAGCATGTTCTCTCTATATGGACCATGCTATAAATATCTCTCTCTCTCCATGCTATATGTATGTGAACCCATGCTATATAACATATGGACTATGCTGTACATTAATATATTATATGGACCCATGCTATATTTGACTATTGAACACCTGCTGGTCCTTCATGGCGGATGTGAAATGTACGTGCCCGACGTGAAGCATAGGTGTGCCCTGAGGCCCTGGGCTGGGCATCTGGCCCTAGGCTTGGAGCACTTCTAGGATTCTGACCAGACTTTACAGCTTAAGATGAAGCTGAGAAGCGTATGGCCACATAGAAAGACCCGTCTCTGTTATTCTTAGAAGCTTAGGTGGACGTGGACCACATAGGACTTGAATGGAAGACTGCATGATCTTACCTGTGCTCATGGGCTTTGGGGCCCACAGTCACCCAGAAACAGCCAGGAGATCCTGACTCCATGCCAAGGGAGGAGCTTGAAAAAAGTCCCCACAAACACGCTAAACATTTTTTTTGTTTTTGAGTCAGAGTCTCACTCTGTCACCCAGGCTGGAGTACAGTGGCACGCTCCCAGCCACAGCAGCCTCGACTTGCTGGGCTCAGGCGATCCTTCCGCCTCAGTCTTCCAAGTAGCCTGAACTACAGACGCACGCTACCATACCCAGCTTATTTTTTGATTTATTGTAGAGACGAGGTCTCATCATGTTGCCCGGGCTGGTCTCAAACCTGCAGACTCAGGCAATCCTCTCGCCTTGGCCTCCCAAAGTGCTGGGATTATAGGCTTGAGCCACCATGCCCGGCCCACACTAAACATTTTAAAGGAACGATTAGATGCAGGTGGGACTCTAGGCTGCTGGACCAGGGCCTGGGGCTTCTGCTGGGAGGAGGGTGGCGTCAGGGTGAAACGTTTTCGGGGCAGAACATGTTTGCTGAAGCTGTTGTGGGCAGCTGTGGACCAAGAAGAGCCCAGCTGCAGTGGATGCATGTGGCAGGCTCGTGTGTCCACTAGACGGCGCCCAGGCCCCGCGGGGGCCTCTCCTTAGGTGTGCACCTGTCATGGTGCCAGTCACCAGTGGTCACCTCATCTGCCCAGGCCTACAGCCTCCCTCCTCCTGACACATAGCTGTGTTCACTCACCACAGGACACCCCTGGCCTCTGACCCCATCCTCCAGGGGTGCGAGCCCAACTCCTTGCCACATTCAAGGCCTTGGGTGTAGGGACAGCCTAGGGAGCTTGTAAGAAATACAGATTCCTGACGCTCCTTGCTCCCGCCCCGGTGTCCAGGACTAGAAATCTCAGTGAGAAGCAGCTCGGCCCCCCTGATCTCTGGTCCGGCTTTCTTTCCTGCTTTCACACAGATGCTAGAAAAATGGAAGGTTCTCCCAGCAGCCAAGCCCTTAGCATTTTATTCTGGGTGGTTCAACCCAGAAGAGCAACTCAGCGTCTCTCTGGTGGCCTGTCAACTGGTTTTTGTTGGAGGCTGAGCCTCTGGAAGCCACACGTGACCAGTGCTGTGGAATCTTCCAGGCCTCCTCCACAGCGTGACCACCATGATGGCATGCTCAGGTGACACGGGACCAAACAAATGGCAGTGTGTGGCCTGTGGGAAGGGCAGGGAGACAGCCAGAAGATTCAGGATCTGCCTGCTCAGGGCCTAATATTCCACACTGGCGGTAGATGGGAGCACATGACCAGGATCAACTCAGTGTGAAAATTCACTTGTCTGACTTTGCAGACTTGTCCCATGCTGCCTCAGGGTAAGAGTCCTCTGAGTAGAACAGGCCATACCCACCGAAGAAGGCTGGGGCTTTCTCCAAATTATTCTTACTCTTCTGGTAATGGGTCGGATGCCTTCCAGAGTTTGGACGGATGGGTGTGGACAGATAGATAACTTGCTGATATTTTTTTAAACACATTTTTTTTAAGTTTCATAAAGAGATAGAAACTAGTCATGAGAAAGTGGGCCCTTCCGATGTCGGCCCGGTGGGAATGAGTTTACTCAGAGCTTTTTATCTAAGAGAAATAGATGCCAGGATTCTTCCTAGTATCATTTGCCAATGATGCATTTTTTTCTTACATATTTTGAAATCTTGTATTTAATTTTTTGAGTTATAACTTACAGTAAAATTCCTCCTTTTCAGTGTCTATGAGTTTTGACAAATGAATAGCCAGGCAACCACGATGACTGTCAATTGACAGAGCACCATCAGCCCGGACAACCCTCATACTCCTCCACAGCCAGCCACCCACCACCCTCCTCTTGGCCACGGCCCTCCTCCCGGCCACCGCCCTCCTCCCAGTCACGGCACCACTGATCTACCCATCCCTAGAAATTCGTCTCTTCCAGAATGTCATGCACTTGGATCATCCCTATGTACCGAGTGTGGCTCCTTTCAACATGACACTGAGATCCATCCCTGCTGCCTGGACCACTTGTCCCCTTCTTACTGCTGAGCAACTTTCCACCACGCAAATCTCCCCGATGTGTTCATCCATCCACTGGCCAAGGCCATTTGCGTTGCTTCCAAGTTGGGAGGTTTATGAATCGAGCTCTTATAAACATTTGCATGCAGGATCTGTGCAGACATACATTTTTTTTTCTCTCTGGCAGACATGTAGGCGTGAGATCTTGAGGCCATAAGGTAGATGTCTGTTTAACTTTGCAAGAAACTGCTCAACCGTCCCAAAGTGAATGTACCGGCAAGGTCTGAGCACATGGTCGTCTCAGGTTTTGGTTTTGGTTTTGAATTTTGGCCATCCTAGTAAGTGTGTGGTGCCATCATAGTGCAATCTTAGTTTTCATTTCACTAGTAACTAATGATTCGGAAATCCTCTTCTGTGCGTATCTGCCATCTACAGAGCTTTTTGGGGAAATGTCTGTCTACGTATTTTGACCCTTTTTTACACTGGGTTGCTTGAGAGTTATTGATACAGAGGTTGCCCAAATAGGTATACACATCTTGAGAAAGGAAATCACTGTATTAAAATTGTAATACTCAATATACACCATTAACAAAAGATGAATACAAGTCATATTTGACTTCTGCAATTACAAGGGGTGCTTAAAGTGGTTACCATGAGCTTCCAGACACTTCTGATGACAGCCAACACCTCTTAAAATATGTGTACATTTTTTGGACACCCACAGGATATTCTGGACACCAGTTTTTTTTATCAGACATATGTTTTGCAAATATTTTCTCCCACTCTATGTTTTATCTTTTCATTCACCTAAGTGTCTTTCAGAGAGTAGTTCTGTTTCCATTCTGATGAAGTCTAACTCATCCTTGTTTCCTTGATGAGTCATTCTTTTGATACATATCTAAGAAATCTTTGCACAACTCGAGGTCCCCAAGGTCCTTTCCCGAGTTCACTTCTAGAAGTTTCATAATGTTAGTTTGACGTTTACATTTAAGTCCGTGATTCATTTGGAGCCAAATTATGTTTAGGGGTACAAGGTGTGGATCGAGGTTTGTGTTTTCACACACAATCTATTGTTTCAGGACTATTTGTTGAAGAAACGATCCTTTCTCCGCTGAGTTTCCTTCACAGCCCTGTTCAAGTGAATTGTCTATTTTGACTTCATTGTTTCCTTCGAACTAGTTCTTGTCAGCACCACACTGCCTTGGTTACTATAGTTATATAGTAAGCATCCGAATCAGATAATGGGCCAGGCGGGGTGTTTCATGCCTGTAGTCACAGCACTTTGGGAGGCCGAGGCGAGAGGACTGTCTGAGCCCAAGAGACCAGCTTGGGAAACATAGGGAAATCACATCTCTACAAAAAATTTAAAAATTAGTTGGGCATGGGGGATCATGCCTGTAGTCCCAGCTACTCAGGAGGCTTGAGATGGGAGGATCGTCTGAGCCCAGCAGGTATAGGTAGTGGTGAGCCGTGATCATGCCACTGCCCTCAGCCTGGGCGACAGAGTGAGACCCTGACTCAAAAAACTATCAGTTAATGTGAGTCCTCCAACATTGTTTTTCTTTTCCAAAATTGTTTTGGTGGTTTTAGATCCTTTGCCTTTCCATATAAATTTTCAAGTCTACTTGTCAATCTGTGGGGGGAAAAATGCTGCTGGCATCTTTGGGGCATGAATTTATAGGTCAGTTTAGGAAGAATTTTACACTTGAACAACACTGAGTTGCTCAATTTGTGAAGACAAGAGCATGTCTTTCTATTTATCTGGGTCTTCTTTGATTTATTTTACCATTATTTTCATCATAGCTCGCACAGGTGTTAGCTTAATATCAGAGTTTTTCATGGATGGGGGAGGAGCACTACTGTACATTGTACTGTTTTGAAATTTCAGTTTCCAATTGTTTGGTGCTAGATGGAGAAATACAGTTAATTTTTGTGTATTGACATTTTGTCTCCTGCAACCTTGCTCAACTCACTTACTACTTCTAGTAGCTTGTAGATTCCTAGGGGTTCTCTGTGGAGACAATCACGCCATCTGCAAATTGAGACTTTTAAAAAAAGATGTGAGATACAATTCAGGATTAACTATACAAGTGGACATCGTGCAGGTAAAGTTTGGGTCTCCCTTTGGTCCCCACTTGGTCTGGCTTGAGATCAGGTGCCCTTATAGATGTTGTGTTCCCCCAACCCCACCCTGGCAGTATCCTGCTGCTGCCAATCCCTTTCTTATAGTATTATGGTAAATGTTCAGGGTCCATTTATGAGTGAGAACATGTGGTACTCTGTTCTTTGTTTCTGTGACAGATACTGAGTATGATCGACTCTAAATCCATCCAAGTTGCTGTGAAGTTCATATGTTTGTCCTTCTTTATGGCTGCATAACATTCCATTGTGTTTATGTACAACATTTATTTTTCCAGTCCAGTTTCAATGGGCAGCACAGTTGAGACTTATTTTATTTTTCCCTGTCCAGGCTGTCTTTGCTGTTATTTTCTTACCACATGGTGCTGGCTGGACCCCCAGCACAATGTTAAAGAGGTGTGGTAGGTAGAGCATCTCCGTCTTGCTTTTTGTTGAGGGGAAGACCGCTGGGGCTTTTGCCATTAGGGATGCCAGCTGTAGGTTTTTAGGTGTCCTTTATTAGACCAAGGACATGTTTTTATTTCTTTCTTCCTATTTCTGTTTTCTATTTACTTTCCTCAGATTCCTGTGTATTTAATTATTTCCATTTATTTATATTTTATTTCTATGTCTATTTTTCAGTTTGCTGAGAATTGACCACAGATGGATGTTGAATTTTGTCAAATGGTTTTCCCACATTAATTAAGATGATTCCATGTTTTTTCTATGGTCTGCTGATGTGATAAATCACATTGATGGGTTTTCTAATGTTGAGCCAGCCTTGCATTCCAGGATAAACCTCACCTGACTATGTGGTGTTATTCTTTTTATATATCACTAGATTTGCTTCGATACGATTTGGAGGGGAATTCTTTCACTGGTGTTCATGAGTAGGACTAGTCCCATGCGTTCTTTTCTAGAGAAATGCTGGCCTCATAAGCTGAGTTGGGAAGTGTTCCTTCCTCTTCTACATGAGAGAGGCACTTGTGTAGAAACAGGATCATTTCTTCCTGAATGGTATCATTTACCAGTGAAGCCACTTGGTCTGGATTTTTTTTTTTCTAGAGGTTTTGGATGGGTGAATTCCATTTCTTTTATAGCTGTGGGAGTCTTGGGGGTATCTATTGTCTCGAGTGGGTTTTGATGGCACATGTCTTTCAGACATTTGTCCGTTTCAACAAAGTCATCAGATCTTAGGGCATACAGTTGTTTGTAATGTTCCTTTGTCATTCTCTCACTTACCTGTTCCATGTCTGCAGAGTCTCCAGCAGCATCCTCTTTTTCTATTAATAAGCATCTGGTGTTAACAAATTCCCTCTGCTCTGCTTCGGTTTTTAGAAATTTTGATATGTTGTATATATTTTAATCTTTTTTGAGTCAGGGTCTCACCGTGTTGCCCAGGCTGGAATGCAGCGGCACGATTATGGTTCATTACTGCCTCCAACTCCTGGGCTCAAGCAATTCTCCTGCCTCTGCCTCCCAAAGAGTAGTTTGGACTACAGGCCTGTGTCACCACACCCAGCTAAGTTGTTGATTCTTTTGCAGAGATGAAGCCTTGCCATGTTTCCCAGGCTGATGTCACTCCTGGGCTCAAGTGATCCTCCCGCCTCAGCCTCCCAAAGCTCTGGAATGACAGGCAAGAGTCACCACACTCAGCCTCAACACGTGACTTCTAGTTGAACTTCTGTCCCTATTAAATAGTAATTTTCCCATCTCCCCTTCAACCCAGCCCTCATACCCACCATTCTACTTTCAGTCTCTATGGATTTGGCTGCTCAAGGCACCTCATCTAAGTGGAATCACATAGTATGTGTCCTGCTGATTTGTTTTACTCAGCATAATGTCCTCAAGGTCCGCCCATGCTGAAACCTGTGTCAGAATGTCCTTCCTTTTTCTTTTTTTTTTGAGTTGAAATCTCACTCTGTTGCCCAGGCTGGGGTGCAGTGGCATGTTCACAGCTACCGCAGCCTGCAGCCTCGACCTGCTGGGCTCAGGTAATCCTTCCACCTCAACCTTCCAAGTAGCTGGAACTACAAGTGTGCGCCACTACACCCAGCTACGTTTTTTTTATTATTTATTGTAGAGACAAGGTCTCATCATGTTGCCTAGGCTGGTCTTGAACCCTTGGGCTCAGGTAATCGTCTCTCCTCTGCCTCCCAAAGTGCTGGGATTACAGGCATGAGTCACCATGCCTGGCTGTCTTTCCTTTTTAAAGCTGAATAATAGTCCACTGTATGAATGGACCACATTTCTATTATCCATTTATCCATCAACGGACATTTTGATTGAACAGTTCTCATTTTAAAAACATGAAGTAAGCCGGGTTGGGTGGCTCAGCCTGTAATCCCATGCCTTTGGGAGGCTGAGGTGAGTGGATTGCCTGAGCCCGCGGGTCCGAGACCCGTCCGGGCAGCAAGACCTCATCTCTACAATAAATCAAAAAATCAGCCGGGCATGGTTGCGCGCACCTGCAGTTCCAGCTACTCGGAAGACTGAGGCGGAAGGATCGCCGGATCCCAGTAGGGTCGAGGCTGTGGTGGCGGGGAGCGGCCACTGCACTCCAGTCTGGGCGACAGAGTGAGACTCCAACTCAAAAAAAAAAAAAAGTTTAATCAAATGAGGGTTGACTCAACTCTGGAGAGAGAAAGAATGAGAGAGGAGGGATGGAGGGAGGGAGGGAAGGAGGAAGGGAGGGGGAAAAGGAGAGAAAAGGAGAAACCAAGGAGAGAGGAGGAGAGAGAAGGAGGGATGGAGGGAGGGAGGAACCGAGAGAGAAGCAGGAGAGAGAATGAGACAAAGAGAGTGAGAGAGAAAG
Organism: Carlito syrichta; assembly: GCF_000164805.1. Taxonomy (NCBI): domain Eukaryota; kingdom Metazoa; phylum Chordata; class Mammalia; order Primates; family Tarsiidae; genus Carlito; species Carlito syrichta. Next base: position 690,598 of record NW_007234230.1, on the reverse strand, counting down.
GGAGGAGGGAACTGAGAGAGAAACCGAGAGGAGAGAGAGGAAGACAGAGAGAAGGGGGGGAAGGACGGAGGGACAGAGAGAAACAGGAGAAAGTGAGACAGAGAGAGGGAGGGTAGGAGGGAGGGCAGGGGTGGGGACAGAGAGAAACAGGGAGGAGAGAGAGCGTGAGATGGAGGGGGGTGGGATAGAGAAGGAGAGAGAGAAGAGAGAGGAGGAGGAGAGAGATTCTCCCCTGAGGAGAGTGAGAAGGGTTGGGGAGAATCAGAAGCCCTGCCCTGCCCAATGGGCTCCCGGCTGTGGATGCCGAGTGCTCCCATCTTGCAGGGTTGCAAGCACTAAGAGGGCTGCAAGCGCTAAGAAATGAGCGCTGGAAAGAGACGCCCAGACCTGAGATGGTGCTGCAGGGACCCTGGCGCCGCCACGGCTGGCCTGCACTGAGCCAGGGTCGGCAAGCGCCACAGGAGGGGCCAAGCTCCGAGCCCAGCAAAACTGTGCTCAGGTCCCTGCCCCACCACAGGTGATCTCGGGCAAGGCCCGCGACTTCCCAGCCTGACTTCCTCTCATCCGTCGGTACCACTGATCATCGCCTTGGTAACTGCCAGGAACGGGGAAGGTGGCATGGGGCTCCCACCCTGGAGGCGCTCATGCCTCTCCTTCCGGCAGGTTCCAAAGAGCAGAGGCCACGCCCTGAGTCACTGGGCCTCCCCACCGAGGCATGCTGGGAAGCAGTTAACAGCATGGGGCTGGGCCCTGTGTGAGTATCGGCCAGCTCCCAAGGTGTCAACACTCCCGCCCTGGTGGGTCTCGGGTGACCGAGGATCCTCGTGGAGTGCAGAGGGGGAAGACTCGCAGGAGCACACTGTCACACTATCACAGGGGTGCTCCTGCCCCAGATGCACAGAGGCAGGTCCCCGGGGACACGGGGAGCAGTCACATGCAGAACGAGAATGAGGGAGTACTGATTGCCTTTGTGGGGGTTTTGGAGACAGGGTCTCGCGCTGTCACCCAGGCCAGAATGCAGTGATCTCATCATAGCTCCCTGCAGCCTCCAACTCCTGGGCCCAAATGATTCTCCCACCTTGGCCTCCTGAGTAGCTGGGGCTACAGGTACATGCCACCACACCTGGTTACTTTTTAACTTTTTAATTTTTTGTAGAGTCGGGGTCTTGCTATGTTGCTCAGGCTGGTCTTGAACTCCTGGCCTCAAGCGATCCTCCTGCCTCAGCCTCCCAAACTGTTGGGAGGAGCCACCGTACCTGGCCTCCCCTGTTTTTAATATAATTCATGTCATTATAAGGTGATATAATTTGACAACTGCTTTGCAAAACGCCTGATAATTCAGTCATCTGCTCTTGTGGGTCTGTCCACAGGACCCTGCCTCCTTTGCTGGCAGAGACCATGTCGCGTCTCAGACTGGTCTAGGCCACCAGGGAGTGAACTGGCCCGTGTGATAGAAGGTTCTTCGGCAGAACCTCCAGCACAGCCCAAGGCAAGGCTCAGGCCTGGGAGCCCAAGGCAATGCTCACAGCTTCCCTCCCTGCTCTTGCCTGACTCTCCTGTGGCACCATCTCAGTGGGGCTCTCCTCTCCACCTCGGAGGCCCCAGCAGGAGGTCTCGGGTCTTAGCTCCCAGCCTGGACCTGCAGAACTCTGATTGGCCAGCCTTGGTCGTGCCCCTTGGACCAGAGCCCGGATCCAGCATCCGGGGACATCTGGTGACTTAGGGAAGAGGGGGCTGAGCATGTCCGTAGTCAGTAACAAGGAGAGGTCACCCCCAGCCTCAGGAGTGCCTGGTCAGCCGTGAAATCGCAGCTACTGGCACTGGAGGCTTTTCTGTGTCTTTTTTTTTTTTTGAGTTGGAGTCTCACTCGGTCGCCCAGACTGGAGTGTCGTGGCCGC
>NW_007234230.1:683498-688680 GCF_000164805.1 Carlito syrichta | reverse complement strand
GTCTTATTTATACTTATTCTAGCCATACTCTGCCACCAACTCATGCATTTGTTTCCTTATTAAGTGCCTGACAGTTCCAGGCACTGTCCTGGGAATTGGGGCTAAAAAGACAAGACATAATCCCTGTTCATGCAGCCAAGCCAGGTGTAGTCAAGTGTCACAGAGACTGTGGCAAAAGTGTAAATGGCTTTATTGGGGACATAGAGGAGTGAGTGGTTAATTCCATGTCAAAGTTTCCAGAAGAGCTTTACAAAGCTGATGCACTTAAGCAAGTACTTAACTTCTTGGTGCTTTTGTTTTCTTTTTTTTTTTTTGAGTTGGAGTCTCACTCTGTCGCCCAGACTGGAGTGTCGTGGCCGCTCCCGGTCACCGCAGCCCCGACCTGCTGGGCTCCGGCAATCCTTCCGCCTCAGTCTTCCAAGTAGCCGGAATTGGAGGCTTTTCAACCTCGGGACATCCAGCTTATTGGAGCTTCAGGTGGTCACACTTCCAAAGTCACGCACACGTGTCTTAACAAGGGAACAGAGATATCAAACTTTGCCTGAGGACAGAGCTCATCATCCCCGCCTTCCTCCACCTGCCCCCACCCCCACCCCGCCCCCCCCTGCTCTCCCAGCTGGCTGGGTAGATGCAGATACACAGGCACTCATAGGACTGGGGGGGCGGGGAGTTTGCTTTTACTGATGTAAGCCCAGGCCACACCCAGCAGTCTGCACCCAGCTTTTTCTCACTGCATGGTCAATCTTGGGGTTCCTTCCAGACAGCAGAGACAGCCCTGCGGGTCTGACCTCACCCTCCCCGAACGTGAGCCGGGAGTCTTTTCATTCATTCTCTCCCAAGGGCGTGGATGGTGAAGACTTCTTGAGATTTCTAAATTTGGTCAGAGTCCACAGGGCTGTGCAGGGTGCCTGTGTGCTAAAAATACCCACCAGCTCTGGGGTGGAGGCTGTGAGGACAGCGCAGGGGAGGGAAGGCGGCTGGAGGTGCACCTGGGCCCATGCACGGCCTCCTCGGCCTCCTCTGAGCCTCAGCCTCCCCTCACCAGCCTCCGCACCACCATGGATTAGGGAGGCCGCCTCCGATTGGCACTTGCCTCCCCCGTGGTCATGCACCCAGCAGTTTAGCACCACCTCAAGACACAGCCCTTTCGGGGGATCTGCCATGCTAGTGTTTACTTATTTTCAGCTTACTTGCAAAAATCAGATGCATTTATTTTAAAATAAAATTCACAACACCACAGTGGAAAACCTATGTGACTTGTCCTAGGTGGTCATGACAGATATCCTCTATATAATGACATAATGCATATTCTTGCTGCTGTTATTAACGTTTTTGAGCATTTGCTCTGGGCTGGGGGACCTCCGGTCTTCGCCAGTGTTAACTCATTTTGTCCTCACAACCACAGCCCTAGGGGGACAACTGTCCCCTTCCCCCAAAGCCTCCCTGTAAGCTGAGGAAGGCCGCTCAGGGCAGCAGGTCCCTAGAAAGATGCATGGCTGCTCAGACCAAAGCCAGGCACCCCAGTCGTCCCAGGGCGTGTAGGGACGTTCAACTCCGGTGGCCCCTGAATCTGAATTTACTTCCTGCATTTGCTTTGTCTGTGCATTCATTCATTCCCTCAGTTCCTCGTCCGTTTGCTCAACACGTGTTCCCTGAGAGCCGGCCTGGGCCACGCTGGGAAAGGGCTGTGGGTGGGGCCGTGTCCCAGCCCCACGGATAGGATTGCCCTGAGGTGAAGAAAGATGAAGGAAGTGACCGGTGTCATGTGACGGGTGCTTCAGAGCTGCAAGGTGGCTGTGAACAGGGCGCCGACCGGCCTAGGTTGGTGGGGGAGGTGCCGGGCCAAGTTTCTCGACGTTTAAGGGTGAAAACATGACATAAGGGAAGACGGGCCATGGCAGCTCAGGTCCATTGAAAAGATGGGTAAAGCCAGTTCCGTGCCTTCATGCTGGGAGAAGAATCTGGCCTCAGTTTTCTCGACTGTAAAATGGGGATCGTGGTGCCAGCTTCGTAGGATCACATCAGTTTTAAAGCATGGCAGCGGTACCCGCCACAGACTAATTGCTCAAAGTGTGTCACTAATCATCGTGGCTATTTTTATTACTGTTGTTGGCAAGTAATGGTGTTTTCCACTGACCAAGCAGTGCGGTCAAGTGTACGTGTTAACATGTTTGGTTTTCAAGTCAGAGCAGCGTGCTCCCAGTGCCGAGAGCTCCCATCCTGGTGCTCAGGGCCTGTCCTCACCTTCACATCCTGGAAGTTTACAAGCAGGCAAAAAATTAACGCATCAGTCCACACATCCCCTTTGTCTCCCTGAGGCTTTATTTGGAAAGATTGGAGACCCAGGGTCATTCTCTGGACCAAGCAGCAATCCATTTGCCGGACGCAGGATTTAAATTCCTTACCAAATGGCAACGCGACTCCTTGGGAGCAAGTTTCTAAGTCGCCCAACTCCCAGCGTGGGCCTTTCTAATCCGATCTGGACGGGCCAAGCATTCGCTCTCACTGGCGTGGCCCAGCAGGGCAAGGAAGCCAAGGCCAGCATGCGTGTCCGGGGTCACCAGCCTTGCCCAGAAGGCCAGGGTTTTCTCATCTCTCTCCACCTCCAGTGTGTCCACACACGTGGAAATAACCGTGTCCCTGAGGAAGCGGCTGTTTGGGGGAAAATTAAAGATCCAGCACAATTGTGTAATTGGTGAAAAAAGGAAGAGCTGAACTCAGGCGACCCCTCCCAGCCTCAGATTCCAGCCTCCACCTCCCGTGTGTAAGGACCACCACACTGTCACCCTTCCCAGGTCAGCTCTGCATCTGAGAGATGGGTGATGGCACTGCTTTGTGCCTCAGTTTCCCTTCCTGTAAATGGGCTGCCTCTTCAACTCTTGAGATCTTGAAATGAGATCATACGGAGAGACCTGCTCCGCAAGCCCTTGCTTTAGTGAGTGCTAAGCAAATGTGTTCTACCATCAGCCTCATTATTATTACTAATACTATCACTATTGTTCATGTCCATGGAAAGGGGACAAACCACCACAGCTGCAGGGTGACCCTGGGATGATGTGGAGTTGCCCCGGGTGGCATCTGCCCCTAGAAGCAGCTCTAGAAATGGGGCTGAGCCAGGGCGGGTGTCCTCAGTGCCAAGGGGCAGGTGAAAAACCCACACAAAGCTGTCTCAGAAGGACAGAAAAGCAGAATAGGAACTCAAAGGACTGGAGGCGCCAACCTGGAGGACACTTGCATCCCCTGCCCCCCACCCTCGGCCCAAGCAGGGCCATGGCCAGCACAGCCGGGGTGTGAGCCCAGAGCCTCCCATGGACGTCACAGCCCTCACAATCTCCACAGTAACCAGACCCCGTGTAAGACGTCCCAAGCTCCCTGGGCCAAGCGGTTTAACCGACCATGTGACCCTCCTGACTATGCTGGGAGGAAAGGGCCATCCTCGCCGCAGTTTACAGATGAGCAAAGCAAGGCACAGAGAAGCTGAGAAACATGCCCAGGTCACACAGCTCAGAGGCAGAGCCAGGACTTGAACCTGCACAGTGCAATGTCAATGACCTGCCCCCTCGCCCCAACCCCAGCCATATTCTGAGAGGAGGTCCCGCTGTGGGACCCTCAGCTCTGGGCCTCCTTGTAAAGCCCTCTTGTTTATTTGGTGTGCAACCCGCAGACTCTGCGCTGTCCTCCGGTGGGGCTGGTCCGAGGCTGAGGCCCATGAGGCACCTGCTTGGGCACGAAATTTAAGGGGGCACCCAAAACTCACAGAGCACCCTGGGGTAGGAGGGCCCGGGGTGGGCTTAGGGAAGTGTGAGTATGGGCAGTGGGCTGGCCTCGGGCAGCAGGGCCGGAGCAGGGGAGGCAGGCAATCCCTGCAAGCCCAAGGCCACAAGGGGGACGTCCAGGACGGCTCGCGGGTCTCAGCCCAGGCAGCGGGAGAGGGTCACTACAGATGGTGGCTTTCCAAAGTGTCCTTGCTGACCCAGCTCATGCCTGACCTCTCCGTCTACACCAGCTACTTGAAAAAGCCCAAGCCAGACACAGTGGCTCATGCCTGGAGGCCAAGAAGGGAGGATCACTTGAGCCCAGGAGTTCGAGACCGGCCTGGACAGCACACGAGACCTCGTCTCTACAAAAAACACAGAAATGAGCCAGGCAAGGAGGTGCAGGTCTGTAGTCCCAGTTACTCGAGAGGCTGAGTCGGATTGCCTGCGCCCAAGAGTTGAAGGCTGTAGTGAGCTGTGATCGTGACACTGCACTCCAGCCTGGGTGAAAGAGTGAGACCCCAACTCAGGAAAAATTCATCAACATCCTCCCCTTCTAGAGCTCCGCCCTGCTGCTGCCTCATTTTTCTCTGTTGCGCCACCCCCACCTGTCATCAGCCGACCTCTGCGGCCTGTGTCTGCTGCGGGGCTACCCAGGGGCTGCCCAGGACAGGGAGACCGTTCTGTCCCCAGTGTTTGCGCATCACCAGTACCCAGTGGGTGCTCTGGGAGCATCTGTACAACCAGTCCATACATTTGTAACCAGGTGGCCTGTAGTTCGCTGCTCACGACGCAGCCGCACTTTGACCCTGCACCAGAACTTGCAGGCATCGGAGGGGAGTCAAGAGCTGGCGGAAGGGCACTCTCCCAGCAGCTGCGACCCCACAGAGCATCAGGCAGCCTCGGGAGCCTGGGGCAGGTTCCACCTCTGGGGGCTGCTTGGGAAGGGGTGCCTGGCCCTGGGCCATGGCCCACTCAGAGGGCAGGTGCCTGCACGTGTTCCCCATTGGCCTCAGAATTCTGGGTGGGGAGTCTTAGCCAGGAGGCTGGAGACCCCCAACCCGTCTCCCGTCCTCACCCGCTGGGCATCCCCCCAGATAAAGGGGGATCTGGGCGTGTGGTGGCCACTGCCCATCTCCATGGCCAACCCTGCCACTCCTGCCTCATTTGTTCAGGGAGATGGAGTGAGGTCAGCCCGGAAGTGTACGTTCCTATCACCAGCTGCCACGCCCTTTGCAGTGTAGATTTCAGGGACAGATGAGACAAATGTCATCCCCACCCCGCTCCAACCCCCCGCTGGGCACTTGGCCAGCTTGCAGAGGTCCTGGAGGTGGGAGGGCCAGAGGGGAAGGACAAAGGCAGGAAAGGAAGGAGAGAGGAGGATGAAGAGACCCTGGGGGGGGAGAAGGGAGGAAGGGAGGGAGGGA
>NW_007234230.1:678678-683002 GCF_000164805.1 Carlito syrichta | reverse complement strand
GGAGGAGAGGAGAGGGGAGGAGGCTGTGGATGCAGCATCACAGAGCTCATCTGGACAACAAAACCCTACTTGCAATGACCTGCACGGTCAGCTCTAGGGATGCTGGGGCCATGGCCTGAGGGTGGGTTCATCCCAGCCCCACACCCACCCTCCCGGCAGCGTCTAACCCACACACCACCTGGGAGGCAAATTTTGGACACATTGATCAGCCTGGGCAACATAGTAAGATTCCATCTCTGCAAAAAAATTTTTAAAAATTAACCAGGTATGGTGGTGTGCGCCCATAGTCCCAGCTACTGGGAGGCTGGGACGGAAGGATCACCTGAGCCCAGGAGTTCGAGGCCATGGTGAGCCGTGATCGTGCCACTGCACTCCAGCCTGGGTGACCAAATGAGACTCTGATTCAAAAAAAAGAAGAGAAAAAGCAACATCACCGTCTTCTGAAAGTGCGAATGTGGCTGGAGTGGTCGTGGTCTCCCCCTCCCCTGTGCTGAGCTGTTCAGTTCCTTCCTCCCTCTTCCTGGGATCAGCACCTTTCGTGGCCCTCCAGGACTCAGGACAGCCACGGAGGATGAGGCGGGAGGTGGAGGCCTGTTTTTCCAGAGTGCGACAGCAGAGGTCTGGAGGCAGCAGCCAGGCAGGGTCGTGTGGCTGGGAACCCTTTCTTGTGCTTTTTGTCCACCCCGAGGTATTCCAGAGGTCCCCCAGGAACTTCCCACTGGCGAGCGTCTCAGGAGCGAAGGGGTAGCCCAGGGCTGGCTATGAACAAGACACGGGCAGGTGAGAGCAGAAGCAGGCAGCCTGCAGGAAGGAGGCAGGTCCCGCACCCCCCAGAACCCATCCCACACTGTTCCTCTCCGGAGCCTTGGGCCATTTCCCTGACATTTGCCTGGCCCCTGTCTGGGCTCCTTAGGCAAAGCACATGCAAATTCAGGTTCCGAGCCCCAGGGCTGACCCTGAGTGAGCACTGTCCCTGGAGCCCTGAACCCAGATGCCCTGGGGAGAGGGGACACCTGCTCTTTCCTTTCATTGGCAGATACACATTTGGCACCTACTGTGTGCAGGCAGTGTGCCAGGGGCTGGGGTACCAGCCTGTGGGCACCCGTGGGACTTGCACACCGAGGGGAGACGGCCACGTGGAACTAGAAGACGGCCAATACGCTGTCTGCGGCGATGCTAAGAGCTGGGCTGACATTCACAGCAGGACCTGCCGGAATGTTCTCGGAGGCTTATTTACGGCAGCCCAAACCAGAGACAATCCACGTGCCCTTCAGCCCGGCGTGAAGAAACAGGCGGCGGCAGCTCAGAGGGTAGAATGTTGTAAATGGACGAGGACAGAGGAGCAGCCCGCCAGAGGGAGACGCCCCCTCCACACACAGCGTGACCAAGAGAACGTGGCAGGTACGTGCACCTGTGGCCTGACCCGGAGCGGGAAAGGCCGACGCCTGGAGCTGGAGAGCAGGCCCGGGAGCCCCTGGGTGGGGAGTGGCGACGATGGGCTTCCTGGGGCCTCTGGAGCCACTGTCTCTTCCTTGGTCTGGGCGCCACTTACCCAGGGGGTTCGCCCTGTGCAAAGTCACTCATCCAGTTCCCCACGTGGCAGGCATGGACCGCTAGGTGCCCGTGATGCTGTCCTAGTTCCTGGGTCTGCTTGTTTTGCATTTTCGTTTGAACATAAGGATGTCCCCGTGGACGGCATCGGTGCCTCCCCGGGCTCCTGGCCACCAAATTCAAGTTTCCCTGCAGGCACAACTCTGTACCTCTTTTTTTGCACTTCCATAGAAAGCGTTTGTGAGATACTGAAGCAGAGGCCCAGGCGGGAGGATCACCTGAGCCTAGAAGTTCAAGGCTTAGATCGTGCCCATGAGCAGCCGTCTACTAAAAAATAAACGTAATAATGAAACAACAAAGCAGGGAAGGTTTGGGGGAGGTAGTCTGGGGGGTTGCAGGTCAAATACAGGCCGCCCATTACACTTGAATTTCAGACAACGATAACGAATAATTGTTTAGCATAAGCATGTCTGACAGCTGCTGGGCCTGCCAGGTGTGTTACTGGGAGCCACTGCCCCGAGACGTGGGCCCCACCCAGGAGCCTGACTTCCTGAGGTTTGGAGACAGCGCTTGGAGGCCCAGTGGGTGTGTTAACCCCCAGGGCGTGAACCCCAGAACCCCAGGAGCCCCCAGGGCAGCCAAGACTGTGCAGAGACCTGGAGCTTGGTGCCAGCAAGCCACCCACGGGGACACAACACAGGAGATGGAGCCATGTCACTGGACAATGGCTGCAATGCATTTCCTGAGTGCTCAACAAGTATGATCAGCAGCAGCATTTATAGAATGCCTACTGTATGCCAGCACGTACCTACATGACGCCAGTACTTAACAAAGAGAAGGCATGTTGTAAAACAATGACCAATTTGATTCTTACAAAAACCCTCCGAGGGGGCTGTCATGGCCCCTCCACACCCCACTTGGGTGGTGGCTTTGAAACTTTTCCCTCTTTAAGCCTTAGTTTTCCTCTCTGCAAAAGGTGGTAATAACCATGACCACTAACTAGTCATTGCAGGGTTTATCAGGTTCGGCTCAACTGACATCTGGGCTGGGTCATCTCTGATGGGTGGGGGATTTAGCCGTATCCCTGGCCTCTACCACGGATGCCAATAACATCCCCACCCCAGGTCTGACAACCAAAAATGTCTGAGACGTGGCCAAGTGTCCCTGGGGGCAAAGTCCCTGGGTGAGCACCCCCAGGTCGTTCTGAGGGTTATGATTGGCAGGGGAAGTTGCTGGCATACTTCCAGCACTTACTAATCACCATCAAAGTGAACACCCAAACATCCCAGGAACAGGAGGTGAACACAGGTCCCATCTCATGGCAAAGCCAGGGTCACGCCAGCGCTGCTCACACCTGCCTGAACCCAAGAACGCCCAGGGCATCTCGGAAGTGCAGATTCTGACCCAGCAGGTCACAGTGGACCACAGCAGGGGGAGTCTAAACCACTCCTAAACCATCTACTTGAAAATTCACATGGGGAAGCTGCAGCCTCAGGCCGGCCCTCTGTGCTTGTAAATAAGGTTTGCTGAAACCAGGGCTGGGTGTCAGGAGGCTGGCGGGCAGGACCTGGGTCCTGTCTTTATTTTTACATTTTGACATTGTGTATGTTGTGGAATTTTTTGGTTTTTTTGGCATTAAAATAGTACTTGTCTTGACCGTTTTCTGTGTCCGAGGGATGTGTCTTCCTCCCCTCCCCTCCCCCACTCTGCTTAAAGAGCTCTAGAAATTTCCCGTGGCCAAATGGAACCACTGCAGGCCCCACAAGGACACTTCTGCCTCCTGCTGGCAGGCTTGGGTGGCAGCCTGAGCTCTGCGACCTCAGTTACCCCTGTGCGAAGTGGGGCCAGTAACACCAGCAGGGCTGGTGTGGGGATTAAATGAGGTCACGTGTGCAGAAGCTTCTTGGAGGGCTTGAAAATACTGGTTCTTGTCACCTGGGAAGCAGAGGCAAGCTCAGATCCAGGTCGTGGAGGCCAAGAAGAGCCAGGGAACCCTCACTGAAGACCAGGCAGGGTCACTGGAGATGAATCCAGGAACAGGTGTGAGAAGTATAAGGGCTGGAAGTCCAGGAAGACCCTCAGGTGGAGGTGCCTTGGCTTGGAAGGCAGAGGGGAGGGGACTGGAGCAGGAGAGGCAGACGGCCCGGCAGGGAAGGGTCCCCCTGATCTGCCCATCAGTAGCGGGAATCCAGTCTCACTGTGGCGCTTCAGGATGGGTGTCCTTGCCTGGCCGGGACAGTGGTGGGCCCGGCAGCTGGGCCAGCACACCTCTGCCATGGCAAAGGTGCTGAGATTTCCGAACACAGTCCCGGTCGCCTCTGACACCACGCGCCATCTGGGAGGTGAAAGCGCTCCTTCAGAGGGAGGGATGTAGGGCCAGGGAGGCCCGGGCACAAGTAGCCAAGTCGAAACGCGGAGCAGAGGACGCAGTGCCGGAAACAGGGATCTGGTGGCAGTCAGCCCTGGACGGCTCAGCTCTTGACGCTGAGTGTTTAGAACCCAAAGGACCTCACTCCCTGATGGGCAGCGGGAGGGAGTCGGGCGCTGCCAAGCTGGTGGGTTCCTCCAGCAGTGGGTTCTCCCAGGAGGAGTGGCGCTCGGTCCCATGGTCATCCTGGGAGGCGTCCCCTACAGCACAGCAAGTCACCAGGGACGGTGTGTGTGGGTCCCGGGATGTCTCCTTTCCCCCTGTGTCCACAGAGACGGGCTGCAGGCACAGGGCGGGGGACGCCGACCTTATCTCCCTGCCCTTCCCAACATCCCTGCGCTGTCA
>NW_007234230.1:678094-678396 GCF_000164805.1 Carlito syrichta | reverse complement strand
CCCATTAGTTCCCAGTGTCTGCTGTAACAGGACACCATAGACTAGGCAGCTTGGAGTAGTTCTCTTGCAGTCCCAGAGGCCAGAAGGCTGAGATGGAGGTGTGGCCGTGCTCCCCACCCCCACCAAGGCTCTGTGGGCTCCTTCCTGCCCCTTCCAGCATCTGAGGACTCCAGGTGCTTGTGGCTTGCAGCTGCGTCACCCTGTCCTTGCCTTCCTCCACGTGGCTTCCTGTGTGTCTCCTAAGGCCACATTAACGTGGGCCCCTCCCCCAAGCCAGGACGATTTCATCTCAAGATCTTTTT
>NW_007234230.1:662300-677868 GCF_000164805.1 Carlito syrichta | reverse complement strand
CGCTACCACGCCCAGCTGATTTTTTGATTTATTGTAGCGATGAGGTCTCGCTGCCCAGGCTGGTCTCGAACCCACAGGCTCAGGCAATCCGCTCACCTCAGCCTCCCAAAGGTGCAGGATTACAGGCTGCTGGAAGTTCTTATAAAAGGTTCTTCCAACACCAGAAGGCCCATCCTCGAGAGGGGTCCTGCAAGGAGGGATCTCTGGCAAGATCCAGGTGAACCCACAGGGCTCTCTGCCTCCCCAGACCACCCCATCCGGCAGGGACTGTTATGAGCCCCATTTTCAGGAGGAGAAAACAGGCCCCAAATCACAGCTAGCAGTGACGGAGCTGGGATTCGGGCCACCTCTCATGCACTCTCTGTCTCTGTCTCTCTCTGTCTCTCTATCTGTGTCTCTCTCCCTTTATCTCTCTGACTCTGTCTCTCCCTGTCTCACTCTCTCTTTCTCTGTCTCTCTCTCTCTCTCTCTCTGTGTGTGTCTCTCTCTGTCTCTCTTTTTCTCACTCTCTCTGTCTCTGTCTCTCTGTGTCTCTCCTTTTCTTTTAACACAAAAGTAGTGCACAGTAAGTCCTCACTTAACACGGTCAACAGGTTCTTGGAAACTTAGATACTTGAAGTGAGATGCCAGGGCTCAAGACCCAGGTCTCAGGCTTCACCCAGGCACTTAGCAGGCCTCTTCCTCTTTCCTGCACAGGAAATGGCTTTAAAAGCTCCCTGAGACCCCAGCCCTGGGGACCTGGTGCCGTCAGCCCCTCCTGCCCCTGGAGGGTCTGGGGGCATGTGTGCCGAGACCAGGCCAGCTCCCGGCACCAGCCACACGTGGTCAAGGGATTCCTGTGGGTGGCCAACTCCTAGCCCAAGCACTTAGGGGCCCTACTCCATCTCAGGACAGAGCAAGCGCCAGGGGGGAATGGGGGAAGGGGAGGCGGGGTGGCCACGCACAGGGCCTTCCCCCAGCCTCCTCTGGGGGGGCCTCCTCTGAGGGGCCTCTGCTCCTGGGGGGCTGGGAGGCTCTGGGAAGGACCAGGCTCTGCAACCTGCAGTCAGCACCATCTCAGCCGCTCGGCCTGTGTGGCCTTCGCAAGTCGCCACGCCTGTCTCCCAGCCTCAACTTTCCTGTCTGCAAAATGGAACCCCTGATCACTTCCACCTCGTGGGATGTCAGGGAGACAGAAACACCACTTTGAGGGATCAGGCTCTCCTGCTCAGGTGGGCCGAAATCAACTGGAAAAAGGCCCGACAGGGCCGGCAGGCCGCTCGGGCGGGTTTGGGCAGCTCTGGCAGGGCCTCGAAAGCCAAAACAAATGACCAGCCCTCGTGGGCCCTCAGGGCAAGCAGACACCCCCAACCCGGTGGGAACCTTGTGCTCTTCCCCTACCCAGGACCGCCCAGGGCCAGTGCCAGCAACTATCTGCAGGCCCCGGGCAAAACGAAAACATAGGACCCTGCACAAAAGTAGCAATAACTTTGAGATGTTAACGGCCGTGCATTCAGCCACACACTTGGGAACACAGGGCCCAGGTCGCTGCCGAGGAGTCTCGCTGCCTTTGGAGAGTGCATCTGTCCACGTCGACGGCGCTTTCACCCAGCAGCGGTCTGAGGGTCTTCCCTGGATCCCCAGTGGTCAAAAAGCAAGTCGATCTTGAGGTCAGAGTGGCCCACATCATTACCAGAGAGGCAGTGGGGGCCCCCGGGAAGAGTCCAGTTGTCACCAGGCAGCTGCAAGAGATAAACCAAGCAGTGCTGGCAGCCAGCAAGCTCCCAGACATCGGCCGGAGACCGCCCTGGCCCGTCTCTGCCCACTGGGGTCTGGGAAGAGAGTCCACTCACAGGCAGGGGACGCCCACTCCATTGTGGGCAGCAGGTGAGCACTTTGTGCCCTCTGCACTCCCCCAGCCACACTGCAGGGCTGGAAGGACGCCGTAGTTCAGGGAGACATGCCCAGGGCAGCCCTGGCGGGTGGCAGCCTGGAGCCCACAGACTCGGGGTGTGCTTTGGGGGAGGCTCCTGCCTGGGTCACGGCCACGGCTGCTGGAGGCCTTCAGATGGACACACAGGCAGGGGAGGCAACAGTCCCTCCAGGACACAGTGGAGGCCCCTGGCATGGGTGACACCGGGAGGCAGCGATGGCTGGCAGGGGAGGTGGGCTCAGAAGGAGCAGGGGAATGCCGGCAGGGATGAACCCCTCGCTTCACACCTGAGCCAGCCAAGCAGCCGTGGATGAAGACCAGGCCCCCGACACGGCCCTCTAGACTACGGGGTGATGATAGAGGGACAGCACTCCCCAGAATGCACATCCACACCACTCAAATGCTCTCCTGACAGCCAGCCACCCCCCACCCAGGGGGGCTCCATAGGGCTCAATAAATCTAGCGACAGTTCCACAACATGCCAGAAGACGAGCCTGATGGTCAGAGAGAACCACCTCCCAGGTTCACACAGCTGGCCGAGGGCGACGGCAGTATCTGAGCCCAGGTTCAAGTCACGCTTGGGTTCCCCTGTCTGGAGTGAGGGCCGGAATAGCAGGGCCGGGTGTCTCCTCTCACCGCAGCACAGGAGGGCAGGGGCCCAGGAAAAGTGTGCAGGGAAACGAGGGCACCTTGTGGGGAAGAGGCATCACTTAACTCTACTGAAGTCAAATGAAATTCGATGTCCTGCAGGGAGGAACCAGCGGTCCCAGGGCCCTGAGCTCAGCCTTGGCTGCCCGGTTCCCACACAAATCAAAAGGCCAGTCCCGCTGAGGCCCCAGGAAGGCGGAAACCCCGCATCCTGCCCCACGTGGAACATTCCAGGTGCCCACGGGTCTGGCAGAGGGGCCCCAGGGAGGCGCTTCCCCCCTCCCTCTTGTCCCTGGGCGCTGTGGAATGGAAGGTGGTTACTCCACTTTCTCACGGGATGGGGGCGACAGCCGTGGTTTTTGCCATCTCCCAGGAAGCATCTTCTGGAAGCAGCACTGGGAATTTTCTAAGCAGACCCCCAGCCCGCTCGAATCCCCACGCCTCGGGCAGAGAAGGCCCCACTCTCAAAGCCCCAGGCGGACGTGGGACTCAGGCCTGGCCTGGCCTAGCGCTCCACCCCCCGCCAGGCCTCCACGATTGGCTTAGAGATGAGCACATGACCCAAATCCGTCACATCAGTGTGGGTTCTGTGCCACTGTTGGAAGAGGGAATGGGAGGGGGAAGATCTTGAGCTTCCGGAAGATGCTGAAAGAGACCGAGTCAGGGATAGGGAGAAATCGAGGGCTGGTGATGGCACTTGGGCCCGGGGTCCAGCTGAGCCTGAAGCCAGCAAGAACCTAGACCATTTCACTTACGTACAAATTGCCTTTCCGGGCCGGGCTCGGCGGCTCAGCCTGTAATCCCAGCACTTTGGGAGGCCGAGGTGAGTGGATTGCCTGAGCCCGCGGGTTCGAGACCCGCCCGGGCAACTTGGCGAGACCCAGTCTCTACAATAAATCAAAAATTGGCCGGGCGTGGTAGCACGCGCCTGTAGTTCCAGCTACTTGTAAGGCTGAGGTGGAAGGATTCCTGGAGCCCAGCAGGTTGAGTCTGCCGTGGCCAGGAACGTGCCACTCTCCTCCAGCCTGGGTGACAGAGTGAGACCCCAACTCAAAAAAAAAATGCTTTTCTTGAGCCAGTTGAGTGAGATTTTGTGTCACTCATGGCAGAAAGAGGCCTTAGTGATATGCCGTCTCCATCTGCTGTGAAGGTCACAGCCCCACAGGAGTGGAATTCACACTCGGATTTTGATTTTTCTAAGTGCCCAAGACTTAAGAAATGCCCAAAGCTGGCTGAAGGGAGGCTTGGAAAGGGGCCCATGCTTCTCGCTACCTTTTATTTCTGTGGCAGCATGGCTGGGAGTCCTTCCTGAGGGAGTCCTTGTCTTTCCTCTCCTCCACTGGAGGCCAGATTCTAAGATGGCCCAGGAATCCCTCCCTGGTGTAGACACCTGCCCCTTCCCTGGAGTGTGGGCAGAACTGAGAAGAGGAAAGACTGTCACTCCCCTGGGTTAAAGAATTGACTTGGTGGGCCTGGCCTAATCAGGTGAGCCCCCTAAAAGGCACTGAGCCTTTTCTGAAGGCAGAGATTGGAAATGTGAGAAGGCCTAAGGAGAGGGCCACATGGTAAGAGAGGTCTCTGGGAGCTGAGAGCAGTCCCTGGCAATGGCTGGCAAAATAACAGGGACCTCAGGCCTACAGCTGCAAGGGAATCAGTCCTGCCAACAACCAGGCGGAACTCAGCAGAGGATTTCCCCTGGTCGGGCCTTTGGATGAGAATGCAGCCCAGCCGATACCTCGATGGCAGCCTTGTCAGACCCTGAGCAGAAGACCTAGATAAGATATACCAGACTCCTGGCCCTCAGAGACGGAGATAGTGACCGAGTGTTGTCTAAGCCACTAAGTTGGTGGTGATTTTAGAAATTTGTTACACATCATAGAAACCAACATACTTGAACCGCCTATTTAAAATGGGTGCAGGGTCGTCGGGTAAAAGCTGTGGGAGAAACCCCAGCCCTGCCAAGTGTCCACTCTGGTTGGAAGTGAGCAGAACTGTTGTTTCTGAGTTTGCCGTCACTTCCTCCTCTTCTGAGTTCGCAGTCACTTGCTTCTCCCTCTATCTCCTCATCTGCTGCAGGAGGGGTGGAATGTAACCAGACCCGGCCCAACCATTTCACATTTCCAGGCTCTCCAGGCAGTCTCTGTTCCCTTACCCACTCATCCCCGAGTGTCCATTCCTTTCTCCCTGGTGATCTTGTCCCGCCCCTGGTGGGATTGCTCCCCACCATAACCTGTTGGACCAGAAGCCAAGCACCATTCTTCTGTAATCTCCAGATGGTGTTTAAATTTCTCGAACTTATTGGGAAATCAAGTCTTCATACTGAAGGCGCCTATGTAGACTTGTTACATAGGTTTTTATGCCTTTTCTCCTATTTATTCATCTGCCTCGTGCCAGTAATTTTTTCAGCAAACCTTCAGGGGGCCAACAGCCGACTTCGAGAGAGATCAGTTGATCTTCTCCATGTCCTGACTCATGGAGGGGAAAGTGCCCCGTGAGGTTGATAAACATCTTCCCTCAAATAAGGAGCCAAAGGTTACGCAGAGCTCCCTGTGCATCCTGAGGTTTGATCAGCAGGAGGGCGGGAGTAGCTTTAGCCTCCCGCATACCTTCCTGCCAAGCTACCTCTCCAGTGGCTCACTGCCTGGGGGTCCGTGGCCGAGGGTCACGGGTCTTGTTTTATAGACAGTCTCTCTGTTGTAAAACCTCAAGCAGGTGTTTGAGATGTTTTTCAGACTTCACACTCTGACGGACACAAGACCCCACCCAGACCAGGGACACAAACCAAGGAGCTGGCTCTGCCAGTTCCGTGACCCCCTCCCAGAAATCAGCTCTGTGCAAAAAAGGCAGTCTCAACACTCCACAACATCACC
Source organism: Carlito syrichta (assembly GCF_000164805.1). Classification (NCBI taxonomy): domain Eukaryota; kingdom Metazoa; phylum Chordata; class Mammalia; order Primates; family Tarsiidae; genus Carlito; species Carlito syrichta. Next base: position 672,438 of record NW_007234230.1, on the reverse strand, counting down.
CCAGCCAATCAGCAGCGCCTGTTCGCTAGCCCCTCGCCTGCCAAACTACTCAAATTCTTGGGGAAGTAGGCCTGAGAAATGTCTCCCACCCTCTTCCCACTGCTGCTTTGCAATCTTACGCTCTTTCTCCACCGTGGCAGCTGCTGTCTTGGTCTCAGCATAGGAGCCGTGTCCAGCTGGCATATCCCTCACCCCCTCCAGAGCCTGGGAGAGTTTGTCATTGGGTTGGAGGGCAGGTCAGCCAGCTGGGCGGTGAAGTACCGAACTCTCGGGTCCAGCTGGTCAACCGCCAGGCTCTCGTGCCAACTGGACTGCTTGCTAGCCTCAGTTTCCTCACTTGCAAAATGGGATCTGAGAGGGCCCATTCTCTCAAGGGGCGGTCAGGGCGGTTCATGGAGCATTTAGAGCATGCCTGGCACACGGCAGGTGCTGGGAGCTGCTGTTTGCTGTTTCTGACGTTATTGTCACGGCTGTCATTATTCTAGCAAGATGCTTTGGAGCCCAGGTCTGGTATCCTACACACCTGGGTTGGTTCCTCCTCTTACAAGTTCAGACTAGAGGCACTCCCTTCACCTCTGCAAACCTCTGTCTCCTCCTCTGTAAAGTGAAAGCATAAAGTCCCAGTCCTGGGACACCTGCCATGTGGAGCCCTAGGCCACTGCCTCGTGTGCAGAGCCCACTGCTAGCCGGGTCATCAATGAACCAAGCCACGTCCCTCTGCCCATACCCAGGAAAAAGCAAATCACCAAGGCACCCGGGTTTTGCACCAAGGGAAGTTTGTTGCGAGTAGACTGGCAAGGAGAGAGGAGGCACTGCTCAAGTCTGTCTCGTCCCAGATGGGGGCCTGAATTGAGTTTTATATATTTATTTTTTGAGTTGAAGTCTCACTCTGTCGCCCAGACTGGAGTGTAGGGACACACTCTCAGTCACCGCAGCCTCGACCTGCTGGTCTCCAGTGATCCTTCCACCTCAGCCTTCCAAGTAGCTGGAACTACAGGAGTGTGCTACCACGCCCAGCTAGTTTTCAATTTAGTGTAGGATAAGGTCTGGCCAAGTTGCACGGGTGGGTCTTGAACCTGTGGACTCAGGCAATCCACTCGCCTCAGCCTCCCAAAGTGCTGAATCACCGAACCTGGCCTATTTATTTATTTTATAAATTTTTTTTGCAGAGATAGGAGGGGGGGGGTCTTGCTATTTTGCCCAGGCTGGTCTTGAACTCCTGGCCTCAAGTGAGCCTCCCACCTCAGGCTCCCAGAATTCTGAGATTACAGCCCTGAGCCTTCGCCTAGCCTGGGCCGAATTTATAGGTAAGGTAATGAGCCATGATCTGATTGGATCTTACAATGAGGCTCTACTGGGAGGTGTGATGTGATAGGACCCTGAATTCTGCCATGTGGTGGCCACCTCTTAATTCAGTCCCTGCTCCTCCACCCCAGTACTTAGGTTCTGCCTGTGGCTTGGTCCATCTGGGCATGCTCAGGTCACGTGACCTGCAACCCCAGGGTCCAGGGCAACAGAAAACAGCTCATAGCTTTGTTGCATAAAGTGAAACCAGATTGATCTGGTGCAGTTAGACATCAGAGTGCCCCTCTTCAGGGAGGCTGGGGACAGGAGTGCAGGGCACCAGGAAGCCCAGGACGGAACCACTAGGGGGGGTTCGCCCAGAGAGACCTTGAACTTAAGCCCCCAGACATCTGGAGCAGGGGACATGCCAACTTTCCATCTGGGAGCATCACCACTGTTCTTCTGGAATGAACTCTGCAAAGTCATCAGCTCTCCATAGTGAACAGGGCATTTTCACCTGCAATATATTCAGTCTCAATCAGAGCCTCCATGTGACCCTGAGTGGATGGACACGTGGGCCCGAGGGGGAGCCCCCTCACCCAGCTCGCACAGATGGAAATGATAGAGCAGAGAAGAGAGCCTGGATCTTCGGGCTCTACGGCCTGTGAGAGTGTGCTCCCTGCATTCTAGTGAGGAGAGAAAGCCAAATCAAACAAATGGGTGGTGGGGGATGCCGGGCACAGTGGCTCATGCCTATAATCCCAGCACTTTGGGAGGCCAAGCTGGGAGGACTGCTTGAGGACAGTTTGAGACCAGCCACAGCCACAATGTCTCTACAAAAAAAAAGAGAGAGAGAAAGAAAAAGCAAAAATTAAATTAGTTGAGTGTGGTGGTGTGTGCCCATAGTCTCAGCTACTTGGAAGTCTGAGGTGGGAGGATCACTTGAGCCCAGGAATTTGAGGCTGCAGTGAGCCATGACTATACCACTGCACTCCAGCCTGGCTGACAGAGCAAGACCCGGTCTCTAAAAATAAGTAACTAAAAATAGGAAAACAAATGTAATAAAGGAGACAAGTCTGTCATTTGGGGACCCAAACTCCGAGGAGAAGGAACACGTTTAGGGGGTATTGCGATTGTTGGCGGGGGTGGGGGTCAGTGCTGGCCTCAAAGAGAAGACATTAGAACGAAGACCTAGGGGTGAGGGTTCGAGCCTCACAGGCTCCAGGGGAGGAGTATTGCAGGTCATGCAGAGGCCCTGGGTGGGAACAGCAAGGAGCTGGTGCCGTGGCCCCTCTGGCCCACCTGTGTCCCTGCGCCATTGGCTTCACCTGCTGCTTGGTCTGCCCTGTGCCCCTGGGGTTTCCTAAGTCCAGGTCCAGAGAGAGACTCTGACTGACTCAGTTCGTCTGCTGCTGCCCATGCCCGGCTGCTCTTGGGGCAGGCGCCCACCCCAGCTCAGCAGGGACGCCCCCAGGGGAGTGACTGAGTCACACCACACGTGACCACCTGGGGGAGCCATCCTTTGGCAGGGTCCGTGGACCTAGTGGCCATGACTGATGCATCCCGTGGCCCTCATGGCAGGCACAGTTCTGGGACCAGGCGCAGCTGTGTCTCCCGTAGCTGGGCCCCCTCCATGTGTCCCTGACTCAGGGCACCGCCCTGAACCTGCCCCTCCACTGACCATCACTGCACCAGGAGATATCAGTGACCAGCTACTATGCACCATGCCCTGTCACGAGTGCTGGGTGCCCTGGTGTATGAAACAGACAAAGCCTCTGTCTCCTAGCCACAGAGAGGTACGATGAACAAACAACTGCAGAAATGATTATTTACATAGATTTTAATATGTGGGAGAATGGAGGAACATTGGAACTATGAGAATTTATAACAGAGGGCCTGAGAGGGCCTCAGTCAGTATTGGCTGAACGAATGAATGACTGATCAACGCATGAGTGAATGAAGGCCCACTCAGCTTGAGCAGCTCGCGGACGTTGCCGAGTGGCAGCTCCTGTGGGAGCAGATAAGGACGCGGCTTCCCGAGCTCCGGCTTCTCTTGGCAGCCGGAACACTCCGTGACTGCCCCATGGGCACAGCCACCCCTGCGAAGGCAGCTGGCCTCGAGATGGGAGGTGATCCTGGGTCATTCGAGGGGCCGTGACCCCAGGAGCCCCCAAAAGGGTGCGATAGTGGGAGGGAGGCCTCCGGGTGCCGCCTTGAAGGGCAGAGGACGGAGACTTCAAGCAGAGGAATAGTGTCGGAAGAGGAGAACAAGGTGGTACCACGCGGGTTCCCCAGACTTCCCGGGAGGAATGCGGGCCTCCTGCACCGTGGAGCTGGCCCGTGAGACCCTGGACTGGGTCCACTGAGCGGGTCCACAGAGCCCACTGTCTCCTGACCCATGGAGGTGCAGAGTGAACACGTCTGAGGCCACAAGTGTGGGGTCACGTGTTACGGCAGCAAATCGAACATGCAGTCGGCGTCTAGAAGGGGAGTCTAGTCTGCTGGAGGTCAGGCTTCGCGAGGAGGTGGTGTTTGAGGGGAGGCCCACAGGAGGGACAGACAGAATGTGGCAAAGCTGAGGAGGCAGAGGGAACAGAAGGCGTGGGCCCCAGGGCAGGACAAAACCCAGAGTGAGTCGGGCAGAGAGAAGCCAAGTGGGACATGGCAGCCGCCCAGGGCTCAGCTTCCTGGCCTATGCACGGGGCGGTGATGGCCTTCCCTCTGGGGACAGGGAGCCATCCGCAAAGCAGCCTGGAGGGCGGGCACTACAACAGTTGGACCTGGGTTCAAGCCCAGGTCTCAGGCCACCACCCATGTGACCTGGGCGGGGGGGGCACATCCCCATGGGAGCCTCCTTCCTGCTGGTCGGCTGTGAGCCTCAGATAACTTCGCGCCTGCAGCGTCCTCCGCAGAGGCTGCTGTCACTGATGAGAGGAGGTAGAGGCCCAGAGACCGCAAGCCACTCCCGGAGCCACGCAGAGTGGTGGCTGAGCCACGGGGAGACAGAGTCGCCTGACTGCTGGTCACGACCCTGCGTGGCTCCTCAGTCTGTACCGCCAGACGGAAGGCAGAACTCGAGCCGGGTGAGCCGTGGCCTGGTGCTGCTCAGGAGAGCCTTGTGTGTGTGCGCTAGTGTGTGCCCATGAGAGTGTATGCATGGGAATGTGTGTGCCAGAGTGTGTCTGCATGTGAGTGCATGCCTGTTTGTGGATGTGTGCATGTGTGCACATGTGTGAGTGTGTGCATTGAGAGTGTGAACTCGTGAGACTGCAGGAGCAGGCATGCTTGAAATGGGTGTAAGCGCCTGAGTTTGCCTGTGAGCGTGCGCACGGGTATGAATGTGTGGATGCGGAGCTCATGTGGCCTGCCCCAGGGTCACACTGGGAGGCTGCCACAGAGGCCCGGCTCTCACTCACGAGAGTCCATTTCCCTCCCTGACAGGCCAGGCCCAGTGGAAGGGAGAAGCTTCTCTGGTGACACCGAAGGCTTGCATTAAATCCACCATGAACCCCCAGGCACCCGGCGTCCGCTCTGTGTGCGGTGCCCGGGTGGCTTCGTTCACTCTCTCTGGCCACGTCTGACATCTCTGCTAAGCTTGAGACCCTCCCTGCCCCTGCGCCACCACCCCAGGTGCAGGGTGAACCTCCCAGAGTCCAGGGCCCTGCAGCCCAGAAGCCCGGAGCCCGTGGAGGGGACCCCAGCCAGCACCTGCCTAGACTGCAGCCTGCTCGCCACTTGCCAGTGGTGGAAGAACATTTGCCAAAAGTCTCCTGGCCCTGGTGGGTCTCTTATTTATTTTTAAGATGATTAATTTCATTTATTTACATATTTACTTCGGGTCCAAGTCTCGCTCTGTCACTCAGGCTGGAGTGCAGTGGCACAATCAAGGCTCACAGCAGCCTCCAACTCCTGGGCTCTAACGATCCTCCTGTATCAGCCTCCTGAGTAGCTGGGACAACAGAGCATGCCATCACGCCCTTTTTTTTGTAGAGATATGGTCTCGCTATGTTGCCTCGGCCAGTCTTGAACCCCTGGCCTCAAGCAATTCTTCCACCTCCACCTTCCAAAATGCTGGAATTACAGGCATGAGCCACCGCAGCCGGCCGGTTCTCACTTTAGACAGTGTTTCTCCAGGGAGCAGCTGACCCTCTGGGGTATGTTTCCTGGGGTTGGTCGGGGAGGGGCAGGCAGGAAGCCTCCCCACAGGATTCAAGGCAGCTCCTGTTTTTAGCCACTTGCCATGCATGTGGCACTAGGCAGTGGCGTTACACACACCCCCTTATGTAGTTCTTACAACAGCCATATCATTCACGTTACAGTGAAGAAACTGAGGCACACAGAGGTATCAGGTACCTAGCATGGTACACTGTTTTCTTAAAAATGACCCCAATTCTTCCTCCCTTCCTGTGCCCACAAATCTCTGCCAAGCGACGTCGCATCAAAAGGTCAAGTGGACTCCCAGGGTTGAATCTGGGTTGGCCTCATGACACTTTGGTCAACAGCATGGCTGGGAGTGACGCATGCCCCACCAAGGACCCCAACAGCCTTGCAGCCTCCTTCCTCTCCTGGAACCCTGTCTCCATCAGGAGAACGTGTCTGCCAGGGAATGAGAGACCAGTTCCTCCCCACCCCTGGGTGAGAGTCAGAAACAGCCTCCAACCTTCAGCAGACCCTGCAGCTGCCCACAAACACATGAGGGTCCCAGCTCAGGCCAGAAGAACCATCCACCGAAGGTGCAGGCAAAACCATCCACTCACAGGATCGTGGTGTTTTAGGCACCTATGTGTTGGGGTGACTTGTTACACAGCAGTGGCTAGCTGATACACCCACATCCATGGCTGTTCAAGGTGGAGTCGAGGCTCAAACCCAGGTCTGTGAAACTCCAGAATCCACTCTCTCAGCCTCTCCCTTTTACCACCCCCCAAAGACCCAAAGACAAAGAAGGCTGCCAGGACCCAGCGCTGCTGAGATGCCCCCATCTCCCAGCCTCCTTGCAGCCCACGACTTCTGTGAATGTGCCCAGCACCGCATCTCCAGCCCTGAGGCCTCCTGCCCGGGCCTGGCTCTCTCATCCCCTTACTGGGGTCTGGGTGGGGACAGAGCCCCAGCTGCAGCCTCCCACTTCCCCCAGCCTCCACTTGGATCAGCATCATTCCTGCTCATTTGCAGTGTTTGTCCGGAATGTTGGCAGGACCCGAGGCCTCTACACGCATGATGGAAACCAGCTGTGAGGTTTAAAAATAGCCTCTGAGGGCTGCTAGCATGGCCAGGCCTCCGGATCAGGCAGGGGGTCCCAACTCTGGGGTGGGACCGTCATGGCCCGGAGGAGTCACGGTGCCTGTGCCCGACATGCTCTGGGCTGAGCCTGAGTCCCTGGGGGCAGAAGCCCCTCGGAAAAGCATGGATGGCCAGGCTTCCCCCTTGGGAAGAGAGGACAGGCCCGGAAAGCCCTGGAGGCCACGTCCTCTACCCTTCTCAGCCTCCCCTGCCCTCGCCCCGCCCCTCCCCCCACATCACTCCCTCTACTCCTGCTGTCTCTGAAACTACAAGATGAGGCCACGGAGGGCGACTGCCAGCCCCCCTCCCACCCTTGAAGCACTGCGATTTTAGGCAAGTGATGTCACCCTTGAGCCTCAGTTTCCTCACCTGTCAAGTGGGACCCCTGCCTGGCTGGGTGGTCCTGAGGGTCAGCAGATGGTGTTTGGGCAGAACACCCAGCAAGTCCGTGGGAGCCCAGCACCACTTTTCCTTCTGGGGAATGATGGGGGCGGGGGGAAGGGGGGTGCTCCCTCCTTTCCACCCCCAGTCCTCTCTCTGCTCCCTCTTGCCCCTGCTCAGGCCCCCAAGAGATGGAATCCCAGGGCAGGGACCTGTTGCCCTGGCTGTCCCCAGCCTGACTCCCAGTCTCCTCCCACAACAGCCCCAAGGCTGGTAGCCCAGAGCCTAGGGTGGGGACGGCACCGAGGAGGTGCTGGACAAAGACCATTGGCTGCCTGCCCGTACCATTCACAGAGGAGAAACTGAGGCTCGGGGAAGTGGCTGGCATGTCACAGAGCACAGCCCCAAGGGCTTCGGGAGCCCAAGCTTGGGGGACTTAAGCTCCCTCCAGGTCCCAGGGGCAGGTTTGAACCCAGTTTTGCTGGCAAATGACATCCCGTTTCCTCATGTCTTCTAGCCGTCTTCTACAGCTGGCATCTGTACAAGCTAAAGGCTGTCACACACATGCTGTGTGGCCTGAGGTAACTCACACAGCCTCTCTGGGTCTTGGCTCCTGTGCTTATGGCCGCACTCAGGTGGAATTTCCCCAGGGCGTTGTCCTTTGCTCCCAGCATCTAGCACTGGCTCTGGTGGGAGGCTCCCCGCATATAAATCTCTTGACTCATCCAGGAAAAGGATGTGTGTCCTTCCAATGTGAGGTCTACTCCGAAGCCCTCCAGCCGCTGCCTCTGGGAACAGAGTCCTTCTGCTCCACTTTATTTTTATTTATTTATTTTTTTGAGTTGGAGTCTCACTCCGTCACCCAGAATGGAGTGCAGTGGCACGCTCCCGGCCACTGCAGCCTCGACCTTCTGGGCTCCAGCAATCCTTCCACCTCAGCCTGTCAAGTAACTGGAACTACAGGCACGCTCTACCACGCCCAACTAATTTTTGATTTATTGTAGAGACGAGGTCTCGCCAAGTTGCCCGGGCGGGTCTCAAACCCATGGGCTCAGGCAATTCACTCATCTCAGCCTCCCAAAGCGTGGGCTTACAGGCTGAGCCACCAAGCCCAGCTTCTGCTCCACTTTAAAGAAAGAGACCGGCCAGGTTTGGTGACTCAGCCTGTCATCCCAACGCTTTGGGAGGCTGAGGTAAGTGGATTGCCTGAGTCCGTGGGTTCGAGACTCTCCCCAGCAATTTGGCAAGACCTCGTCTCTACAATAAATCAAAAATTAGCCAAGCGTGGTAGTGTATGCCTGTAGCTTCAGCTACTTGGAAGACTGAGGCAGAAGGATCGCCGGAGCCCAGTAGGTCGAGGCTGCGGTGACCGGGAGCGTGCCACTGCACTCCAGTCTGGGTGACAGAGTGAGACTCCAACTCAAAAAAATAAAAAGAAAGAGACCAGTGAACAAGGAAGGAGCATCAGGCATGCGGGTCACACAGAAAGATGAGACCCCGTCAGCAGACCCCCCCCAGAGAACAAGTCTTCCTTGTGTATCAAAAAATGAGTGGTGCCGGGCATGATGACTCATGCTTGTAATCCCAGCACTTTGAGAGGCCGAGGTGGGAATATCACTTGAGTCCAGGAGTTTGAGACCTACCTGGGCAACACAGGGAGACCGTATCTCCAAAAAAAAAACCAAAAAATTAAAAATGGTGGCACACACCTGTAATCCCAGCTACTGGGGAGGCTGAGGCAGAGGGATCACCTGAGCCCAGGAGGTTGTGGCTGGGGTGAGCTGTGATTGTGCCACTGCACTCCAGCCTGGGCAACAGAGTGAGACCCTGGCTTAAAATAAATAAATAAATAAGTGACTAGCTGGCCAGATCTGATGGCTCCTACTTGTAATCCCAGCACTTTAAGAGACCAAGGAGGGAGCATCCCTTGGGGCCAGGAGTTTGAGACCAGTCTGGGCAGCATAGCGAGACTCCATCTTTACAAAAAAAAAAAAATTAAAAAATGAGCACTTTGGGAGGCCAAGGGGAGTGGATTGCCTGAGCCCGTGGGTTCGAGACCCGCCTGGGCAACTTGGCGAGACTTCATTTCTACAATAAATCAAAAATTAGCCAGGCATGGTAGCGCGCACCTATAGTGCCAGCCACTTGGAAGGCTGAGGCGGAAAGATCGACGGAGCCCAGCAGGTCGAGGCTGCAGTGGCCGGGAGCGGCCACTGCACTCCAGTCTGGGCGACGGAGTGAGACTCCAACTCAAAAAAAAAAAAAATTAGCCGGGCATAGTAGTACAGGCCTATAGTTCCAGCTACTCGGAAGGCTGAGGCGGAAGGATCGCCACAGCCCAGCAGGCCGAGGCTGCGGCGGCCGGGAGCGGCCACTGCACTCCAGTCAGGGCGACAGAGCGAGACTCCAACTCAAAAAAAAAAAAAGAGCTGGGTGTGGTGGCGCACACCTATAGTCCCAGTTAACGGAGAGGCTGAGGCAGGAGGTTCCCTCGAGGCCAGGAGGTCGAGGTTTCTGAGTTAGGACTGTGCCATTGTGCTTTCCAGCCTGGGCCACAGAGTGAGACCCTGTCTCTAAAAAATGATAATAATAAGTGAACGAACATGACTTGCTGGGCTCTCTATTAGAAGGACTGGAGGAGTAGCCGCCCACTGTCACGGCCCAGCCCTGCTGATTCTGAGGGACACCAGCCCCAAGCTCCGATCGTGCCAGCTGGGAGCGTCTGGCTCCAGCTTAGGGGCACCCCAAGAGCGAGCGCGCCAGACCCAGGCCCTGCCCCGTAGGAGTAGATGTCCCGTGGGGTGTCCAGAAAGTTCCAGAAGAGTCCTTGAGATTTCCACAGAATAGCTGGGAGTCCTCCGCCGACTCATCAAGTGTCTGGTGGCTGTTTTCTGGAGAACATTCTGGAAAGGTGGGGCTGCCTCTAGCAGTGTGTGTCCCTAAAGCCGGAGTCAATGGTGGAGGCTACCCAGGAAGGCCCGAGGAGAGGCTCTGGGCTCCCAGGACGGCCGGGCCATGCCGGTCCTCCCTGGGGACCCCCCCACCCTCCCCTCCACGGCCCACCAGCTCCACCTAGGCTGCCGGACCAGTAGGGCCGTGTCCAGGCATCGGTGGGTGTCCCAGTAACAGCTGCACCCCTGTGTCCCGGCCAGACCTGCCACCTGCTGAGAACAGAGGCTGTGTCGACGCGGGGGCC
>NW_007234230.1:654955-662280 GCF_000164805.1 Carlito syrichta | reverse complement strand
CACCTTTATCAGGGGCTGCGTCCTGACAAAGCGTTCCTGGTGCAACCCAGGCAGGGGTGGGGGTGTCACCTGTACACACAGCCTTTCTTGCCAAGTCCGCTGGACACAAGGCTGCCACAAATCCAGGCTGACCAGCGGGTCTCAGCGTCCAAGGCCAGGGCTGAGCGTCCAGTGAGCCCGGCCCAGGTGACGCCCCCCTCAGCCTCTGGGGAAAGGGAGGGGACAGGACCGGCTGCACAGGGTGTGACCCCCACACTCAGAAGCACTGAATCCAACGCTCTCCATTGCACCTTGAGGTCTTCGTCCTGCTTGAATGAGGACCCCCCATTCTCCTGTTGCTCTGTCCCCTAAATGTGGAAGGGGGACTCTCAGGGCCCAGCAGGTGGGCCCCGGCCCCCAGGGCCCCCAGAACAGGACAAAGGGCCTCAGGCACGAGCAGAGGCAGAACCCAGTGTCCCTGGTCCCTCACGCCCACACAGGCCTCGCACCACACCCGTGCACACACGCATGTGCGCTGGCCGCTGGACCCCACTGTTATGCCCTCACGCTGTGCTCACGGGCTGGGGGCCCATGTGCACACGCATCGTCACACACGCAGCAGGAGTGTCTGGGGAGACCTCAAGTGCCCACAGCACCCAGGATTCAAGCGCAGGAGGGGCGTGAGGGGCAGAGGGACAGGCCCTGCCTCCCAGGAAAGGAGGGAGTCCCTCCCTCGCCCAGACACCTCCCCCACAGCAGCTCCTTGCAAACCCCCCAAGGCACATGCCTGGTCCTGAAGGGGTCGCCCCTGGGGTGGGGGTGGCATCGTACCCAGGCTGAGGGTGGCAAGACTGAGTCGCGAGAAGCGGGGCTGCTGCTGGAGCCAAGGCAGACAGACACGCGTGCTCCATGCCCTGTAGAGTCTCCAAGGAGCGACCTGCCACCCGGTACCCCCTTGGCACCCCCCGTGGCCCCACACCTCCCCCACTCCCTGGCTTCAGAGAGTCCCTGGGTACTGCTCCAGCTGCCCTACAGGGGTGGGAGTCTTCCCTGTCCAGGCAGTGCTCCCCCCTCTTCCCCACCATCAGCACAGACAGGGCAGGCCACTGCCCTGGGGCTTGCACCCGCTCCCAAGCCCCTGGACCCCAGCCCGAGCCCCTTAGCCAGCCTTGCCCTTCACCTCCCAACCAGACACAGGGAAGGGACCGGCTGGTATGACCCACAGGCATCACCCAAGGCAGGGAGACAGGGGAGGGGGGTGTGTCCTGGGGGGAGGGACAGGTAATTCCTCATGGCTACAGCAGGGGGCCCATGACAGTCCCTCCTCACCCTCCCTCATGGTTCAAGGGGAACATCCCAAAGGTTCTTCATGAACACACCCCTCAAAGGGGACCCTCAAAGTCCATGGAGCTTCCTGGGGAAGGCTGTCCTTGGAGCCACCAGGTGGGTGGCCGTGGGGCGCAGGGTCAGCTGGCTGGCAGGGGGCAGCGCAGGAGAGGGATGAAGGGACAGGTCTTATTTGGTGAGAGCCTGCCGGCGGGGTCCCCAGGCTGCCGTGGACGGGCTGCCAGGAGGCCCCAGGCAGGCCCGAGTGCCCACCAGGCCTCTCGTCGGCCCCTCAGCTGTGGGGCAGCCAAGCTGGAGGGGGGAGGCCGGGTCAGGCCGAGGCCGTGGCAGCCGCTGGGGCTCCCGGCCAGCATGGGGCCGGGATTCCCCAGCTTTTGCCCATATAAGGCCGAGAGAGGCGGCAGAGGCGGCCGCAGGCCCAGAGGTGTCTTGAGAGGGTGTTTGGCATCGGCACGAGGCCCGGGTTCTTGTAAAAGCCTGGCAGGGAGATTGTTTGACAGCCCTGACAACGTGCTGAAGTCTCCTGGGCGCCCCCGCTGCAGCCCAGCCCAGAGCCTGGCAGTAGGTGCTCGGCGGGGCGGTGAGCTCCAGGCAGTGGTGCCTGGAGGAGGCAGCTCGGCCTCCTGCCTGCATGGAGCAATGCCCGTCACGCATGGGGGTCCTAAGGACACAGGGAGGATGGGCGTGCATGGGTGTCCCAGTGCCCGTCAGAGAGCTGCCAGCCAGGCTGGCAGACCTGCGCCGTTTCCGTCCTCATTTGTGCCTCACAGAGGCCAAGGACACAGACGCTCCTTGCCTCCCTCTGACAGATGGGGAGACTGAGGGTCAGAGAAGAAAAGGGGTTTAGGACCCTGGGCTCTTTCTCCAGCCCGTCGGGCCATCTGCAAGCCAATGTTCGTGTATTCACCCACTCGAGGGTTGTATCTAAGCTTCGCTCTGGCCCTGGGGCAGCCACAGAGAACTCGTCAGGAGATAACCTGTCCCCACGGAGACAGATATGCCTTCCAAGGAAGGAGATGGGGAAGGCCTCCCTGGGTGGGTGACCCCCAAGCTGAGACCAGAGATGAGAAGGGGACAGGGCGTGGCATTCCAAGCAGAGCCACGGCAGGTGCAAAGGGCCCATGGGAGGGAGTGGCCTGGTCCCATGTAGGCCAGCCGGGAGGCCGGTGTGGCCAGAGCAGGGTGAGAAGGGAGAAGAGGGAGGCTGGGCCTGAGATTAATTTTTTGTAGAAGCGAGGTCTCACTGTGTTGCCCAGGCTGGACTCGAACTCTTGGGCTCAAGTGATCCCCCTGCCTTGGCCTCCCAAAGTGCTGGGGTTACGGCCGTGGGCCACCGTGCCCGGCCAGCTTTTATTCCAAGAGGGACAGAAAGCTGGGTTTGCAGTAGGAGGAATTGATTACAATGACATGACCAATCACACGGGCACGCACATGTCCGATGTCTGCACCCTGCCAAGTGCTTTGTGTCCATTTTCTCATCTGACTTTGCATCCCTCCTTGCTGGGAGGGGGTGGCATTCTCACCCGCACATCGCCAAAGAGGAAACTGAGGCTCCCCGGGTGAAGTGAGCTTCCCGAGTCCCTGGGGTGGGGACGCTGTCTGGGCAGGTGCCTGCCCTGGGCACAGGGTTAAAGGGTGGCCCCTCACCCTGGAGCACCTGGTCCTGTCCCCTTGCCACCTGCGGCCCCTCCCCCTCCATCCCCTGCCGTGACAGTGGCCAACTTGCCTGCCTTGCCTGGGACTTTACTAACGTTAGGACTGAAAGGCCTCTCGGGAAACTCTCAGAGCCGGCAAGCCAGGACAGTTGGTCACCGGGCGCGACAGAGGCCGCCAAGAGCTCAGAGAGAGGGGAGAGGACAGCCAGCGCCTCCGCGTGGACTCGCCCCACCCCACACCTGGCTCCACGCCCGCCTCCGTCCAGCCGGGCCACAGAGAGAAGGCAAACAGCAACACGTGCCTGCCCCTCCGCCCTGCCAGCGCCAGGGCAATGGCTGTGGGGCCCGGATGGCAGAACAAAGGGGGGGAAGGGTGGGACGGGGAGAGGGGGCAGCCAGGGAGGCCGAGCCAGGAGGGACCCACACAGTCCTGCCTGTGAACCCTGAGGCTCCGTGACCTTACCCATCTTCCAGACCTTGGTGGCTCCATCTGTACAATGGGCGAGCGACAGCAGCTGCACGCCAGGCTCTGTGTCAAGCTGTGCCCGTGACCACCCTTGGGAGGAGAGGCCGCTTCTCTGTGCAGACAAGGAGCCAAACCCAGAGAGGGCAAGACAGCTGCCTGGGGCCACACAGCCGGTGACCTGGAACCCCTGTTTCAGCCCCACTCAGCAGGGAAGGCCGTTCGTGCAGCGGGGGAGGGTAGGTGGGCTCGGGGCCAGCCCCGGGGACCCCTCAGCCCCAGGTCCCCTCAGCCCTGGAGCCCTGCAACCACCCAAGCTACTGAGCCTTTCTGGGCCTGTTCTGAGCTGTGAGGTCAGGTGGACTGGTACCCACGCCCCAGGTTGGTCATTTGCCAACAAATACTGTTCGACCTGGGCCAGAAGCTGAGGGGCCTGCAGAGAACAACACAGACAGGATCCCGCCTGGAGTTTACACGCCCCGGTGGGGCTGCACACAAAGCAGAAGCCCTAGGCGGGCGCTGGGGCGGTTAATGGCCCGTCCCAGACGGTCTCACTGTCTGGTCGATGGCCGTCCCAGACGGCCGCTGAAGAAGCCCGAGGCCGGGTCACTCCGAAGGGAAGGTCCTGCGCCGTGGCACCTGCTCCTGGCACGACCTTGGGGAGCCACTGTGGTGGCAGACGGTGAGAGGAGCCGCATGTCACACGGCAAGCCTGGAGTGCGATAGGGCGGAGACGCTGGCACTTTGACGACTCCCGCGTGGACTTCAGAGCTAGGCCCACTCCTGATGTGGTGTGACGGCCCAGCGCCTCGTCCCAGGCCCCTGTCCCACACGGGGTCCCGCTTCAACCCGAGACTCAGGGGACAATACCCGGCCTGTGTCCCCCGCTCACGCTCACTCTTGGTGCCCTCTCAGAAGCCATTCCCTGCTTCTTCCTCTGCTACCAAAATGGAATTCTGCCCTCGGGAAGGATCATGACTGTCCAGGCATGGCCATCCACGGCCCTGGGCCAGAGACTTGCTCTCCCAACCTCCCCTGCCACTGACGGCGGTCATGTGACACAGCTCTAGTCAATGAGGTAGAAGCCTCTCCTCACGGTCCTGCCTGGGACGCTGCTGTGAGGTCAGGTGCCCCAGAGCAGCGGCACCTGTTTTGTGACCCTGAAGCAACTGGCAGAAGCACTAGAAGCCAACACACTGATGGCAAGTGAGTGTAAGTGTGGAAGGGACATGGGCCCTTCACCAATGAAGAAGAGTGAAAAGCCAGGTCTGCATGCCTGGACGAGCGCCCCTTGGAAGTGGAACCAGTTTTCTGTGCTAAATCCCACCTGCCCCAGAACGACCCCCAGAGTGACGAGGAGTGGCAGGGACGGGAGGCCAGGCTCCTCGAAGGAAGGAGTGAGTAGGATGCCGGAGACCAGGGCGCCACATGCCAGCCTGCAATGTCAGCACCTTCCAGCACATAGGGAGGCGGGGGGAGGGAGGACTGCTCCCAGGGGAGGGTGCCGGCAGGATGAGGGGCCAGACCCCGAGGGAGGCAGGATGGAGCCTCTGACGTACCCGGGGAACCTCCATCTGGAGGCCTTGGAAAACTGTGGGAGGGAGTGGGAATGGGTCTCCCAGGCGAGGCCTCCACGGAGTCCCCTCTCTGTCCTCTTCCTGACCCTCCTCCTCGGGGCTCTTATTCCCTGACCCGGATGTGGAAACCAAATCACTGGAGGAATTCGAGAGGTTCTGGTGCCTGCGTGCCAGGTACCCTCATGTTCAGCCTTCCAGCACCCCGACCAGATGTACCTGTCACACAGGGCAGTGGAGCCTTCGTGGGGAAACTGAGACCCAGAGAACTTTGGTGACTCGCTGTGTGGCCAGACGACACCGACTTCAGAGTTGCAAGAGCTAGGTTTGGGACCTGGCTTTGGCCCCGCTGGCTGTGGGTCTGGGGCGAGTGGCTGACCCTCTCTGGTCCTCAGCATCTCACACAGAAGACGAAACCAGCAGCACAGGGCGGCTGAGAGCTGGGGGGCGAT
This sequence comes from Carlito syrichta, assembly GCF_000164805.1. Classification (NCBI taxonomy): domain Eukaryota; kingdom Metazoa; phylum Chordata; class Mammalia; order Primates; family Tarsiidae; genus Carlito; species Carlito syrichta. The sequence goes on along the minus strand of NW_007234230.1, from coordinate 656,810 downwards.
GTCCACCACGTGCCCACACAGCAGAGGATGGGCCACACGAGGGGACCGTGCGGCTGATGCCGGGACTTGAAATGCAGTCGTGCTGACACACAGCTAACACACATGTTGCTGCCTGGAGTCCCCGCAACAGAGACCGTGGGGTCCACGCGTGGGGAATACGGATAGTTGGCTCCAACAGAAAAAGGCGCAAGGGTGTCTACACCCTCGCCCCCAGGGGTTGAGAATGCAGCCCCAAGCCCACCCGGACGGCGTCGCATCCTCACTGGATGGCGGAGTGGAGGAGCTGGGGCAGGAAGAGGCCAGAGTGCCGCCCAGGCCCCACCCAGGGCCTCTGACTCCCTGGTCGGCGGCCAGGCTGTCACAGGATGCGCCCTGGTGGCTCCAACCAGCAGCCGAGGTGACAGCGTGCTGGGCAGAGACGGGAGGAGGCCTGGGAGGGTAGGCGGGAAGTGGGAGCCATCGCCCAGGTGGCCGCCACCCAAGGGGAGCCCTGGCAAGAAGGGCTGGGGCTCACCTGGCCAGAGCGTCCTGAGCTTGACTGAGGAGGAGAGGGAGGAGGAGGAGGAAGAAGTGAGGTTGGAGGCCCCCGACTTGGGAACCGGACACCAGCCCCGGGGACTGAAAAGGGACACTGGGGGAGACGCGCCCAGCCCAGTCCCGGGCCCATAGGGGCCACAGAGGGCCCCGTCTGGGGCTCCTGACTCTAGACCTCCGGAGCCACCTCCGTGATTCTGCCCAGTTCCCACGGGTCTGTCATTTGCTTTCGTATTTTTCTTTAAAATCACTCACTTTACTTTTTCTTGCTTAAGCACTCATTTGTAAAGGAGGTTCTCGAGCCCCGGAGAGTGTGGAAGGGCAGCGTCTCTCGCAACTAACAGCAGACGCGGCTGAAGATGAGCATGGCGGAGAGCAGCCGTGTTGGACGTGAAGGTGCTCCATCTGCGTTTGACATCCTGCTGCCGTATGGGCCTGAGGCCTCAGAAGGAGATCAGTGGCCTAGACCCATGAGCCCACCCCCACAGCTAACGCAGAAGGGGGAAGAATGGAGGGTGAGGAAGGGCCATCGCCCCAGGCACTGCAGCCCCCCAGGGCATCCGGGGCTGCGTGGCCTGAGCCCTCCAGATCTGATACGCCCAGCTAGGCCAACCCCTCTTTACAGTTAGGAGGCGGGGCCCCAAGCACAGGGGTCACCTTGACCTTCGCACCAGCCCAGACATGGCCCCAGGGGGGTCCCTGCTGTCGCCTTCTCAGGAGGCAAAGGGTCCCTGGCTCCGCCCTGTGCTCTGCGTGGTCCCAAAATTCCACACCCTGAACATGGCTACCCCTCTGTCCTCCCAGCACCCTGGGCCACAAGGTGCCGGGGAAGCGCTGGGCATGGACCCCAGGGCACTGTTCACCCCCACTGAGGCCGCAGGAAGGTCTGACTCGCTGGCAGTGGGGCTGGTGCCCTGCCCATGTTCCAGAACCACTGACCAGGGCACGCCTGAGGGCAATGACTCATGCTACAGCCAGGCCGAAGGGGACAGGGCCTCTGTCTTAAGTGGCATCCTGGGACGGCACACCCCAGGAGCTGCCCGTCACTCCCCCTTGGGGGACCACGCTGCCTTTGCGCTGCCAAGGAAGAGCCTGGAAGGAGGGGAGCCCAAGCCCCAGGGTCGGCCAGGGTCCACGTTGCTGCTCTGCCTGACCCCCTGGGTGGCTGGGGAGGGAGTGCTGGACTCCCTGTCACCTGATCAATGCCCGGTCGGGGCACTCACAGAACTCACAGGGCAGTTGAAAAGCTATGAGTTAACATGTACATATCACAGGTGTCAGCTCAGGCTGCTTCTTCTATCCCCCCACTCCCCACCCCCCC
>NW_007234230.1:644445-654935 GCF_000164805.1 Carlito syrichta | reverse complement strand
GCCACTGTGACCGCCTGTCCCTGTGGGCTATGTCCTTGAATGCAGCACTGGCTCACAAGATGGCACGCTGATTCTGAGGCTGGCACAGCCGCTCAGTGCTGGTCTCATGCAGAGGACGGAGCTTCAGAGTCAGAACCTGGTCACGGCAGCATTGAGGTGCCGTTTTCCTCGCATCCCTGCCAGCACTGTGCTTTCTTGTTTTATCTTAGTTTTTCTAATTTGGCCAGCCAGCCTGTGCCATCTTCCATGTGATGATTAACTGTCTCCAGGCTGTTCACCTCTGCTTCTCAAATGGTGGCCGTGACGGTCCCTTGGTCTGGCAGCTGGCAGGTCCGCGTTGGAAGCATCTTGTGAGTAGGAAGGGGAGACACGGTGGGACGTCCTTCCGCCCGACCATGCCGCCCCGCCTGCCCTTCATCCTCAGCATCTCCAGGGCCGCCCCCACCCGAGGAGTCCTTTCCCAGGACGGGGGCTGTGGGCACAAGACGAACCACAGGGCACCGAGCCTGGGGACGGAGACGGGAACGACCAACTTATCGTTCCTGGAGCAACAAGCTAGTCATCGAGGCGCGAGGGTGGCAGCACCTTTCTCCAGTCCAGGGACCACACTCCCCTCCCCCGGCCCTCTGGGAGCCCCCATGGGGTCAGAACAAGCCACCCACCGACGCACGATGCTGGGGTGACCGGATCGCTTAGTTTCTTCACACTCAGGCCCCCGGGTTCTCGTTTAATTTTAGGTTCGGGGCCCTGTGCAGGCTTGTTATGTGGGTGCATTGCAGGACGGTGAGGCCTGGGCTTCCACTGAGCCCACCAGTACGCGGCTTTTCCTCCCTGCTCCCTCCGTCCGCCCCCCAGAAGTCCCTGTGTCTGTGCTCCAGCCTCATGGCTTTGTGTGCCTAGTGCTCAGCTTCTACCTAAAAGTGAGAAGACTTGGTGTCTGGTTTTCTGTTTCTGTGATAATTCACTCAGAATGACGCCTCCAGCTGCGTCCACGTGGCTGCACAGAGCCGGACTCCATCCTTTGTCCTGGTTGCATAGTACTCCCTGGCATGTGTGTGCCGTGTCTCTGTATGCGGCCACGTTGATGGCAGGTGCCCAGACTTTATGCCAGAAGGAAGTCCAGAGCCTCCCTGGAGTCCTCTCCAAGGACCCCAAAACCTTCCCCACCCCACGGGTGGGGCGGGGACCCATCTTCCGCCAAACGTCGTGGCTGCCAGGGCGTCTTGCCACCACGCGGGGGCGCTGCCAAGGGCGTGTCTGAACAGTCCTGTGGACACGTCCACCCTGCAGGGTCCATGCCCACTGGGCCTGTGCCTGGATGTCAGAGGTCACCACCCTCGGGACTCGAGTTCATGACTCCCCTGGCCCCTTTAAACTCCCAGAGCAGAATGCGAAGCCGCTCCTCGTCCATCCTGCCCATGCCCTGGGTCCCACTTCCAGCACACCCCTGACCCTGGCAGAGGCCCTGGGGGTAGAGGATGGCAGCACCGTCCCTGCCTTGCACAGAGAAGGGAAATGGAGGCCCCAGAGAGAGGTCTTCTTAAGCCGGTGGCCAGTGAGCGGCCAACTCAATTCCGAAGCCCAGTCTCTGGACTCCTTGTCCAGTGCTCCCACTGGCCTCTCATTCCATCTCACCATCCACCCAGCCCTGCTCTTGCTCACTGCCACCTCCTCTGGGAAGCCTTGCCTCCCCCCAGCTCCCTCCTAACAAGGCACCCATTGCCACCATGTCCTGCCAGTCCTCCCCTCAGAACACACCCCAGCCCCTCCCTCTGCTGCCCTCCCACCTCCTCCCCTAGACCCGGCGCTCTCACCCTCGGCCTAGCGGACCTTCCTTGGACAGAGAAGGGGCTGGGTGGCTCCTGTGGCAGGGACTGTCCTGGACGTGGCCGGATGCTCTGCAGCATCCCTGCTCTCTCCTCGTGGATGACAGGGGCACCTCTCCCATGTGTGGCCACCAGAACTGTCTCCAGACACTGCCCGGTGTCCCCTGGGGGGGAGAACGGACCAGCAAAGCTCCAGGCATCTGCGACACCCGGCTGGCCCGCCCACACCCTGCCCTTTCAGGATGCCACCGCCGGAGTGAGCTGCAGAGACCCGCAGCCCCACCCCCAAGGCTCCCAAGCGGCTGGTGGCTTCTCTTGACACTGGGACCCACACCTGCCGTGGCCCGGGGCCTGACCTCACCCTGCCTCCAGCCACCTGGCTCTCGCCACGCCAGATGCCAGCCCGGCTTCCCTGCTGCGCCTGCTGCTCCTTGCTGGGTCTCCGGGTTCCAGGCCTTTCCACCCCCTCAGGAACCGCAGAGGCCCTCCGACCTCCCTCCCGACTCGCCCCGCTCCCACCCCACCCAGCCCACCTCCCAACTGAGCATCTCATCGCCTTTTCTGGGATGATCCTGTTTGCACTTTTTTATTCATCGGCGTGTTTATGGTTGTCTCCTCCGTCAGACTCTCTCCTCCATCTGACCGTCAGCCCCGTGGGTGGGGCCCTGCTTACGGAGGGATGCCCGGAGTCTGGAGCCGCCCAGGAAGCCCTGGGTCCCTGCTGGAACGAATGAAATGGGAGTGGGCGTCTCGTGTCCTGGAAATGAACCTCGTTTCCCTGACGGCTGTGGTGCTGGGGACAGGGTTGCTGAAGGGACCCTGCCCCCGGCCTCTGAGGGCTTGCGAGTGACGCCAGGGCCGCCTCCCTGGCCTGGGCTCTCAGAAGCAGGTGGAAAGCTCCCTCCCCGGGCCGGAAGCAGCCGCAGGCCCAGCCACACCCAGACCGGCCCAGCTCTCGGCAGCCCCTCTAAAGACAGAAGTTGGGTGGTGAGGCGGTTTCTCCCCTGCTGAGAGGAAGTGGCCGCTCTGATTAAAACCCGGTTTGTTCACCTTGTTGAGACAGTCCTCCCAGCCCCCAGGGGAGAGGAAGCATGGTGAAATAAATAGTCAGTGGCAGGCCTTCCGGAGAGGCCAGGAGGCAGCAACCAGGAGGCAGGTAGCCGCTGGCTTCTGTATAGAGATGGCCAGGAACCTGCCACCTGGCTCTGTCCCCAGGGCAGTATCTCTTTGCACAAATGCAGACCTCTCTGGGTCTGTTTTTTGGTTTGTTTTCTGTTTTTTTAGTTGGTGTCTCACTCTGTCACACAGCCTGGAGTGCAGTGGCATATTCACAGCCACCCCAGTGTCAACCTGCTGGGATCAGGCAATTTGTCTCTCTCAGCCTTCCAAGTAGCCAGAATTACAGGCGCGCGCTACCACGCCCAGCTAATTTTCTGACTTATTGTAGAGCCGAGGTCTCGCCCAAGTTACCCAGGCTGGTGTCGAACCTGTGAGCTCAGGCAATCCTCTCGCCTCAGCCTCCCAAAGTGCGGGAATTATAGGTGTGAGCCACTGCACCCGGTCTGGGTTTCGGTTTTAAAAGAAAAGGGGGCTGGGCTCGGTGGCTCAACCTGTAATCCCAGAGCTTTGGGAGACCGAGGTGAGTGGATTGCCTGAGTCCGCGGGTTAGAGACCTGCCTGGGAAACTTGACGAGATCTCACCTCTACAATAAATCAAAAAATTGGCCGGGCGTAGTAGTGTGCGCCTGTAGTTCTGACTACTTGGAAGGCTGAGGCGGAAGGATCGCTGGAGCCCAGCAGGTCGAGACTGCAGTGACCCGGAGAGTGCCACTGCACTCCAGTCTGGGCGATGGAGTGAAACTTCAACTCAAAAAAAGAAAAAAAGGAGGATTGGGCCAGACTGGAGTTTCAAAGCCAGTGCTGCCTGAATCAGGAGCTCTCTGAGCCTCAGTTTCTCCATCCGCGGAATGGGTTGATGATAACCATGCCTATAACAATTGCTGGGAGGAGCCAGGAGCCTTGGTTCACGCCTATAATACCAGCAGTTTGGGAGAATACCTTGAGGCCAGGAGTTCAAGACCAACCTGGGCAACGCTGTCTCTAAAAAAAAAATTTTAAATTAGCCGGGCATGGTGGCGTATACCTGCAGTCCCAGCTACTCAGGAGACTCAGGCGGGATATATCACTCAAGGCCAGGAGTTGGAGGCTGAGGCGAGCTATGATCGTATCACTGTACTTCTGGGCAACAGAGCAAGACCCTGCCTCTAAAAAAAATTAAAAGGCCAGGCTCAGTGGCTCAGCCTGTAATCACTTTGAGAGACCGAGGCAAGAGGATTGCCTGAGCCTGGGGGTTCGAGAGCAGCCTGGGCAACTTGGTGAGACCTCATCTCTACATTAAATCACAAAAATTAGCCGGGTGTGGTGGCGTGTACCTGTTGTTCCAGCTACTTGCCTGAGCCCAGCAGGTTAAGCAGCATGCCACTGCACTCCAGCCTGGGCAACTGAGAGAGACTCCAACTCCAAAAAAATTTTTTTTTAAAGAATTGTGGGAGGACTCAATGGGGCAGTGTGTATGGCCGGCCTGGGACATGGCCTGGGTGTTGTCAGAGGTAACAGAAAGTCTGAGATCCTGTGCAAAATAACAACAGCGCCCCTTGCTAAAAAATGACCAAGAATCTCAAGACCTTGCCAACAGGGCAGAAGCCCAGCGTGAGGCCTTTCGAGGCCTGCCCTGGCCATGACCAAGATGGTTCCCATCAGAGGGACCTGGAGAGGGCACGGTCCATACCCCCCACCCATGCCCATCCGCTCCCATCCCCTACCCCCTCCCCTGTCGCGGTTCCATGGAGGAAGGTGGTGAAAACAGTGAAATGCTGGAGGCACCAAACGCCAGTCGGTGGGGGATGGGCATGGGGTCAAGGGGGGGGGGGGCCTCTCACAAGAGTGGCCCCTCCCCCACACCCCTTTGTGCCTGGACCTCAACATGTCGTTGCGTGGAAAGCTCGAACTCAAAGTCATACACACAGCAACATCCCTCCTGTGTGAGCTCTTGATGGCCCACATGCCGATGGTCCCAGGAACTGGCTGCAGCCATAAATGCGCATGTCAAACCTGGCAGGAGGTAGCCCACCAGCCGCCTTGAGGTTGGCTCTGGCAGAGGTGGTTACTGCAGTTTAGCTATATCTATGGCGTCTTATTTCTATAACATTTTCTTTTTTTAGATAAAAAAAAAGAGATGAGTGATAAACATGACACAATCTTAAGAATGGTTGGTTCTGAGTTGTAGGAGTTTGCTTTATTTTTTCCCAGAGTTTTCTGCGTCTTTTTGTTTTTGTTTCTTGGGGTTGTTGCTTCTTGTTGAGTCTCACTCTGTTGCCCAGGCTGGAGTGCAGTGGCACCCTCACGACCACCGCAGCCTCGACCTACTGGACTCAGGTGATCCTTCCTGCTCAGCCTTCCAAGTAGCTGGAACTACAGGCATGCACCACCATGCCCGGCTAATTTTGTTGTTGTGGTTGTTGTTGTTGTTGATATATTGTAGAGATGAGGGCTCACCAAGTTGCCCAGGCTGGTCTTGAACCCATGAGCTCTCATCTCAGGCTCCCAAAGTGCTGGGATTATAGGTATGAGCTACCGTGTTTGGCCATCTTTTTGTTTTAAAAAGCGGATTTCACAGCCTTAAAACAGCCTGAAGGCAGGTGGATTAGAAAATCTCTGTTCTTTTACTAACATGCTGAGTGTGGTGCCAGGAAACACACTGTTAACTGAGCACCTACTCTGTGCGTGGCACTGGATTGCGTTCCAGGGAAATAAAAGCAAGCACTTCTCCTCCAGGAGTCCCTAGGCCAATAGGGGGAGAAGAAGACTCACGTGTCACATGTCCTCCATGCTGGAACCACGTGACGAGACCCTCAGGCGTGAGTCTGCCACTTTCCTATGTTTACAGGAAAACCTGGTCTGCGATATTCTTCGCCTCCTGAAGAAGGATGGCTGGAGACTTGCAGGAATTTGCTTGCAGGCACCAAGGGCTGCTGTGGGGATGGGAGGGTAACACCTGCAGGCAAACTCAGACACAGCCATGGGTGGACAGGAAGTCCCTGGGCTGCCCCCCAACCACCCAGCCCCTTAGATGACCAGTGAGAGGCATGGCCCCAGTTTTCAACAGCCTTTGCAGGTGGGTTAACCCTTTAACCTTGAGCCTGGAAGCAGCCTCAACTGGAGCTGTTGCCCTCCTGGGGGCTTCGGCAACCTCTCTGGCAACAATGGGCAGATGATGATAGGTGGATGATGATGATCAGATGATACTAGACAGATTACGGGCAGATGATGATGGGCAGATGATAATGATGACGGAGAGGTGGTTATGGACAAATGACAATAGACAGATTGTGGGCAGATGATGAGTAGGTGATGATGGGCAGGTGATGATGGACAGAGGATGATGGGCAGATGATGATGCTGACGAGCAGATGATGGACAGATGAGGATGGACAAGTTATGAGCAGATGGTGATGGACAGATGACGGGCAGATGACAAGCAGATGGTGATGGACAGACGGTGGCGGACAGATGGTGGGTAGATGATGTTGGGCAGATGATGACGGATAGAGGACGATGGATGGCACCATCAGATCATGATGGGCAGATGACGAGCAGATAATGGCAGAGTGGGCGCCAGGCAGGACAGACCAGCCCCTGCCCCAACCCAGGGCTTGTCCAGAAGGTGTCCCAGAAACACTCATAGAGGGATACCCATGACAAGCTGCTCCTCTGCCCGGGCTGGCTCACCTAACTTCCGTCTCTTTTGCTTGCTTTGACTTTTAATTTTGAAATAACATAGGCCTACAGTAAAGGCGCAAAGACACTGAGGATCCCCATATACCAGACACCAGTTCCCCCAATGTGAACATTGCCCAAAACTACAGGACAGTGAGCCAAACGAAGGAATTCACGTTGTTGCAGTCATGTTAGCCAAACCATGGAGTGTCTTTGGGCCTCAGCTTCCTGTCATGTCCCTTTTCGGTCCTGGGTCCCACGTCCCACTGTGACCAGAGGCGCATCCTCGGTCATTCCTTGTCTTCTGTGGTCTTGATGTGCGAAGAAGATGAGTCGGATATTCCACAGCTCGTGTCTGCACTTGGGTTTGTCTGGTGTCCTCTCTTGAAAGGAGATGTGATTCTTGCTTCATGAACGTACCTTTACTAGGGCACAATTTGGTGGTTTTTGGTACAGACACCAAGTTGAGCGGCGTCTCCTCCCAATACCAGAACGTGCCCATCACCCAGGAGACCCTGCCCAGCCCTCTGCCTCTGCGTTGGTGCCTCTCCTCCCATCCCCATCATGCTCGGTCTGTGTTTCGCTTCCGCTTTTCTTCCCGTATCTGTTGCTGTCTCTGCCCGAGTCACTCTGTTCCCTCCCCTCCCGCATCTCTCCACCCAACCCTCCCTCCATCTCTCCCTCCTCGTTCTGCTCGCTCTGCATCTGTGGGGGTGACTTCATCCCTCATTTGGGACTCTCTCCCTCAGGCAGACCCCCAAAGCAAATGAAACACAAGACAGGCCGTGCTGAGGACGCTGAGGAGGCCACAGGTGGGGAGAGAGGGAATCTCAGGGCTCTGTGCTGGACGGGCAATCAGGGAAGCCTCTCGGAGGAGGTCAGGTTGAAGCCAGCCCTGGAGGAAGGAAGGCTGCCAGCCCTGAAGAGCCGCCAGCGATGCCCAGGTGGAGAGCAGCAAGAGCAAAGGCCTTGGGGCAGGAGAGAACCCCAGAGGGAGCCAGGGAGAGGAGCCAGGAGGAGGTCGTTCACCCCCGAGGGCTCCCGAGGTGAACTTTCGAGCACCCCAGTGGAGGTCAGGCCATGAGCTTGGTGCTGGGGACCCTGAGCTGGGCACAGCCCACCCCTGCCTCTGAAGAAGCCTGTAGTGGAAGTGCACGACCGGGCTCTGAACTTTTCATCATCCCTTTCCTGGACTCCACTCTTTGCCCCAGAATCGCTGTTTGCCCCAGGTGGCATGCAGGAACCCAGAGCCACACGGGGAGAGGGGCTTAGTGTGGTGGTCACTCATCCATCCAGCATGAAGCTGTTGGCACCCACTACGCGCCTGGGGCATGCGCAGACGATGCTCAAGGGGACAGCTGCTGCCCACAGTGCGATTTCTAGAGCGGGAGGACATGGGTTCAAGACCCAGCTCTGCCAAGGGTCAGTGGAGTGGCTGCGGGCACATTCCTCACCCTCTCTGAGCCTCAGTTTCCGCCTCTGTAAAGCAGGCTACTGAGCATGGAGTCAGCCCGACTTATTGAGCCCTCCTTGCCCGAGGGACCTTTCTGGGTGGGGTTGGGGGAGCAGGGACCCCAGGGTGGAGGTGACACATTCCTGGTGGCCGATGGGGAGGGCTGGGCTACCAGGACGAGTGGGAAGGCGTTGGCTGGCAGCAGCCGGTCCTGCGGAAGCCCGACCTGCGGGAGTCATCTCAGGGCCACCCCATCACACCCGCCATCTCCTGGCCTGGTCCCACGAGGTCTCAGTCCCTTCTGGATTCCCTGCCGAGCAGCAGCATCCCAGACCCTCTCTCCTGGCTCAGCCACCTTGAGGCTTTGCCACGGCTGTTCCCACTGCCTGGAAGGTTGTTCCCGCCGGTGCCAGCCTCTCTTGGTCCGCTCCCGAGGGGCTTTGACCTTGAGGCTTCAGCCTGGGGGCAAGGCCCTGGCCCTAATCACGCCCACGCAACTGTATCTCATCTTGCAGACTATGCCCAGAATCGGCCACAGGTCAAGTTCTGTGAAACCTGGGCCTGTCCCCCAGGGCGGGAAAATGCCCCCAACAACTTCCTCCAGGGTGCTGAATTGCTGAGCGGGTCATACCTGTCAGGCAATTTGTTCATCCAGCAGCAGCACAGACCGGGTGCTTTGCGAGGTGCTGGGGAGAGCACAGTCAAGTTGACCAGACAGGACATCTGCCCCAGAAAGCCAAACCCCAGGGGGCATGGGTGACCCCCCCACACACAGGTAGGTGGCCCCCAAGGCCAGCTTGGGTCTGGGGTGTGGTGGGAGCCACGGAGAAAAGTAAGGTGGGGGAAGTCAAATACAAGATCAGGACACCCTCGGCAAGGTGAGGCCCACAGGAGGTTAGCAGTGACACCAGGAGGAGAAGGGAACGCAAGCAGCAGGAATGGCACAGGCAAAGGCCCTGGGGCAGGAGCAGGCCTGGGCGGGCTCAGACTGAAAGTGCTGACTCTGTGATGACACATCTTTCCTGTCTCCCCACCAGAAGCTTGCATGTGGCAGGTGGGGGAGGACTGAATGAATGAATGAGCGAATGAGTGAATGAACGACGGCATGTGGCAGGAGAGGCTGGTGCTGGTGAAGAACTGGCGCCCCACCCCCCACGGCGGCCCTGGCTGAGAAGGACAGCACTGTCTCTGCCCCGCCCATGGAGGCCTTGGCGTGGGGAGGGGAGGAGGCCGGGTGGGCGAGACAGCAGAAGGTGGGGGAGGGCCCCTTCCTCACCTCTGCAGGACGGAGCTCTGCCGGCACTGCGTCCCGGGCAGGAGGCTGCGGCGGTGGGGGTGAGTGGGAAAGTGACGCGGGGGACAGGGAAGGCCATGGAGACCTCGGGAGCCCCGAGGACGACCCCAGAAACAGCAGGGACACGTTTCAGGAGGCCAAGTTCCTGCTGAGGCTTCTCCCACACCCTCTGCGCAGCGCTGTGCGAGGACTAAGAATGTGTGGCTGGGCCTGGTGACCCACACCTATCGTCCCAGCACTTTGGGAGGCTGAGGTGGGAGGACCGCTTGAGTCCAGGAGTTCAAGACCAGCCTGGACAACAATAGCGAGACCCTCAGCTCTACAAAAGTAACATAAAACTGAGGCTAGGCGCAGTGGCTCACACCTGCAGTCCCAGCACTTTGGGAGGCTGATAGGAGGGTGGCTTGGGCCCAGGTGTTTGAGACCAGTCTTGGCAACACAGTGAGACTTCATCTCATTAAAAAAAAAATGACAGCTGGGCACGGTGGCTCAGCCTGTAATCCCACGCCTTTGGGAGGCTGAGGTGAGTGGATTGCCTGAGCCTACGGATTCGAGATCCGCCTGGGCAACTTGGCGTAGACCTCATCTCTACAATAAATCAAAAAATGAGCTGGGCATGGTCGCGCACGCCTGTAGTTCCAGCTACTTGGAAAGCTGAGGCGGAAGGATCTCCGGAGCCCAGCAGGTCGAGGCTGCGGTGGCTGGGAGCGGCCACTGCACTCCAGTCTGGGCAACAGAGTGAGACTCCAACTCAAAAAAAAAAAAACCAAAAAAAGGAAAAAAAGAAAAAAAATATCAGGTGTGGTGGCACACAACTGTAGTCCCAGCTACTAAGGAGGCTGAGGAGAAGGATCCCCTGAGCCCAGGAGATCAAGGCTGTGGTGAGCCATGACCATGCCACTGTACTACAGCCTGGATGACAGAGGGAGACTTCCACTCAAAAAAAAAAAGCTGGGTGTGGTGGCACGTGCCTGTTGTCCCATCAGCTACCCCGGAGGCTGAAGTGGGAGGATTGCTTGAGCCCAAGAGGTCGAGGCTGCAGTGAGCTATGATCACACCACTATACTCCACCCTGGGAGACAGAGTGAGACCTTGTCTCCAAGCAAAGAGATGGGCGAGATGGGGGAGGGGGGAGAGATAG
>NW_007234230.1:638610-643971 GCF_000164805.1 Carlito syrichta | reverse complement strand
AGAGAGAGGGAGGAAGGGAGGAGGGTGAACACAGAGGCTGTCACTGCTGTCCACCAGAGAGCAATGACGCACCCCTCCTCATGGGAGGAAGACTGTGGCAGAGACCTGGGCCAGAGACAGGTTTTGAGGTGCGAAATGCTGTTTCAGAAGGTCAGGCGGAGGCCATGCTGGGGTTGCCTCTTCTCAACCATGGCACTTGCAGGGTAGGGGAGGAAAGGGGTCGCAGGAGGGTCCTGAGTCAGCCCCCCTCTTCCAAAGCCTCCGCCGGTTTCTGTTTCACAAGAGGGAGGAAGTATGAAGTCATCCCCACCAGCCCCTGCCCACCTGGCAGCTTCAGCCTCCTCTACTTGACCTCCTCTCCTGGCCTCCCCACAGTTCCTCAACCAGGCGGAGCACATCCGACCCCAGGACATTTGTATGTGCTGTCGCCAGCTCTGGAATGCTCTGCCCACGAGTGCCTTCCTGGAGGACTCAAGGCTGACCAGCTCCGAGGGTGGCAGCCACACCCACCATCTCACCACCCCCCACCCTCTCAACCTGCACAGAGTAGCAACTCAGGCCTTCTTTACAGAAGGGGCAAAAGGGGATCTTTGAGGCCTTCTGTGCTGTCACTTAGGGGAAAGCATTTGGTGGTTCTGAGACTTGTCAAAGGGAGAGCCAGGGACCCGACCGGGTAGGAACTTTTGAACAACAGCAACAAAACAGACATCCCTGCGTGATAAAGGAGATGGGATTTGTTTTAGGGACCAGTGGAAGGAGGGGCTTCTTGTTTCCTGTGGACAAATTCAGAGGCCTCCCATTGAGCCTCAGTGTGAAACCAACATAGACTGAGAAGTAGAGAGAATGTGAGTCCCTGTGGCAGTGTTGGAGCTGCTGGATCCAGCCGTTCTTGAAGCTGCATGAGCCAATCAAGTTCAACCATTCTGTGGAAACAGGGTAAATCAATCAATATTTGCTATTTTGACAGAAACCCTAAGTGAAACTACTCTGGTGGGCAGACCCAGCCTTGGAAAAGGGACTTCCCCTGTCTGCTCTCTTCATGATCGTCCTCTGCAAAATAAAGCTAATAATTATACCCATTTTGCAGGACTGTGGGGAGGCTCATAAGAGGGTTCAGCAGAGCTCTTGGCAAACATCCAGGCCCAGTGAGTGTCAGTATCATTATTACCACTATTAATTTGTTACTAAGCCTGCATTTATTCACCCAACAAATACTTACTGAGCACCTACTACATGCTGGTGATTGTTCTGGGCACTGGAATGCAGCAGTGAACAGAAGAGACAAGATCCAATCTCTCAGGAGTTTACATCCTCTTCACCACCATCATTTGGTTGTTGCTGAGATTAATTGCAATAACATGCATCAAGTGTTGGGCAGAGCTCTGGGCAATTAACCTCCCATCTTCACCCCCAAAAAGGGAGAGGAAAGGGCTTTACATGGTCAAACAGTAGACTTTCTCCATGTCAGCTGTATATTTGGATGCAACTTGTACATTGTCTCTCATTGATTTTTCACAACCACCATGCCAGGTTGGTTTGATCCCCATTTTACAGGTGAGGGAACTGAGGTTTAGGGAAGTCAGGTCATGCTCCACAGCTGCTTGGCCAAGCCAAGTCTATCTGGTTCCAGGATGGAGAACTGTGGCGTCCCCGGGACTGAGAGCATCACAACTCCTGTGGCTGAGTGGACCCAGTTGCCACGGAGGACAGCTCCACGGAATGGATGTGGGTGCGGGGCCTGCTGCCAGTGGGAGGGGCTCTAGTAGGTGACCACACCGCCAGCAGGGCAGGGCTCTCTCAGATGGCCACACTGCCGGTGGGCGGGGCTCTCTCAGATGGCCACACTGCTGGTGGGCGGGGCTCTCTCAGGTGGCCACACTGCCGGTGGGCAAGGGCTGGGCCACCAGAGATCCTGGGAGCAGCTGCGGACAAGGAGGACCTCAGTCTCCCACACCAGGTCCTCCTCGCTCTGGCTGCACCTCCAGCCCGGCTGAGAGCCCGGCCCTTCCAAGTATCCAAGTGTCCCTGTGGTTGCCTCCTCACAGAGGATACAGTCTCAGTTCTGGCCTGGGCCAGGGGTGACTGAGCTCTGACGACCCCCTAGGTCACTGTCACACTCCCCCTCACTCACTTTGCCACCACCACGCTGCTCACGCCACATTCCAGCCTGTCTCAAGGCCTTCACACACGCTGTTCTGGCACCCTGAACTGGTCCTCTGCCAGGTCACCCCCTCAAAGAGGCCTTTCTAAAGTGGGCCCACCAGCTGCCCACCCACCACCAGCCACCCACCCACCCACCAGCCACTAACTCACCCTAGATCCTACCCAACCACCCATCCCCCACTGACTCACCTGCCAACCCACCCGCCAGCTAATAACCCTCTGCGAACTCAGCCACCAACCCAGCTATCAGCCACTTACCTACCCACTGACCCACCCCCCCACCAGCCCTCACTTCTATTTTCCCATGAGCCCCCCGCTCTGCCCCTCTAGCTCCCGTTCGACTCGTGTGTGGGTTCCCTGGGCCTTTTTACCAACTACCTCTCTTTCAGTAAACCGAAAGCCAGAGAGGGCAGGACATGTCCCCTCAGCTCTCTGCTGTGTCCTTGGCCTGGAGTGGAGCCTGTATACAGCAGGAGCCAATACATGTGAGTTCAGTGAAGGCAGGAACAACCGGTGGGTCGAGAGCTTCAAGGGTGACAGGGAAAGCAAGTTGGAAGCAGCAGGCCAGCTACAGATATTTATGAAGATGCCCCCAGCACGCCCGCCCACTAGGGAGGGAGCTCAGTTGTGACCCCCACCCCACCGCTGGAGAAGCCGGACAGTGAGCCCAGCTGTGCACGCCCCCAACTGTCTTTCCAGCTCCCATCTGACTTGTGTGTGGGTTCCCCGGGCCTTTGTTTACCTAGGGGAGAAGCTGGGCTGCGAGCCCAACTGTGCCTCAGCTGGCCACAACACTGACCGTTCCCTTCAGTTCATCACTGTCTATGATTGCGGAAGTGAGGCGCCCTCATGCCACCGTATCCAAGGATGAGGATAAAGCAACAAGTCACAGACACACTCACCGGACACGGTGCCCACCAGCACCCTGGAGTCCCATGGCCCCTGCGTCAGAGCCCTGGAGTTAAACCTGCTGTCTGGGGAGGAGTTGGTCACCATGTCCAGCCACGGCCACCGAGCTGGGGCAGAGGGTCGGGGGCAGGCAGGGTCGAGGGGCCCTTGCCGAGGGAGCCCCCGTCAGTTTGGTGCAGCTGGGAGGCAAGGTTCTCAGGGCGGCCTGGGGACACCACCCAGTCACAGCCTCCACCCCATCCTGGCAGCAAAGTGCAGGCTTTGGGGACAGTGAGAAAGGTGAGGTGCCCCTCCTTGCACACCATTCAGAACAGAAGAGACATTACACTATCAATCAGTAGAGGAGCCGGGCTCAGGCCTGCAATCCCAGCACTTTTGGGAGGCCGAGGCAGGAGGATTGCTCGAGTCCAGGAATTTGAGACCAGCCTGGGTAACATAGCAAGATCTCGTCTGTATTTAAAAAAAAAAAATTAAATCAGCTGGCATTCGCCTGTAGGCCCAGCTACTTGAGAAGCTGAGGTGGGAGGATTGTTTGAGCCCAGGAGGTCGAGGCTGCAGTGAGCTAAGATCACACCACTGCACTCCAGCCTGGAGTCTCCTGTCACTAAAAAAAGATTAAAGATACGTATAGGGAGGGCCCACAAAATTCAGGTTTTTCCCATGGTGACTTGGGTGGCATTTTGGAAGTATCCTTTCACATTCCGAGCTCATTTTTTTGGGAGCCACTGCTTTGCTGGACTCCTAAGGCCGGCCTGGCAAACTGTCTCTGGGGGTGGAGGGCCATCCCCACCCCCAGTCTCGTGTAACCCCCGACTTAACTCCTGTCTCTATGGACTGGCTCTGGGCATTTCATAAGACCTGTCCTTGCAGGACACGTCCAGGGTGTCTGGCCGCTCTTGTTTGGCATGGAGGTTTCAGGCTCTCCATGTTCCAGGGCTTCATTCCTTTTTTGTGGCTGAATAATATTCCATTGTGTGGAAGGACCACACTGTGTGGCTCCAGTTTTCAGCACGGAACATGTGAGTGGTTGCTGCTCATTGGATACTATGGACAGGGCGGCTAAGAACATTCGGGCCAGAGCTTTGGTGTAGATGTCCGCCCTTTCTTCTGCTAGGGGTGCGCCTGGTACAGCTCCTGGATCACGTGGTAGCTCTGTTTCATCATTCGGACACCCCACCAGACCGTCTTCTGCTTCCCCCAGCGGTGTAGATGATCCAATCCCCCCACGTCCCGCCAGCACGTGTGATGTCTCGCCTTCCCTTCCCTCCCGCCGCCTCTGCAGGTATGAACTGGGCTCTTGTGTGTTTTCTTTGAGCCTAGTGTTGTTCATTTAAAAGGGTTCATGCTACAGGCAAGGCAGCCCCCACGCCGCACAGGGAAGATTTCAGAGCCACGTAAGGGGAAGGAGGGGCTCCTATTCCCCTGTTACTCACCCAAGGGGACCTAAGAGGGAGACCAGAAGCGTGAGGTTCTCAGTCAACAGCAGGTGGCAGGGGCTGTTCCCGCTGCTTGAGAAACAGGGAGAAACGGTAGGTGTGGGCAGTGAAGGAACCAACCCAGCGGAAGGAGCGGACACGGGGTTCTCAGCACACTGGGCTCAGCCAGAAGGGCCTGCAGAACACCCACGCCAGGCCCTGCTCCCCAAGACAGGCCTTGTGTGGCCCGGGGGTGGCGCAGGCAGCTGGGGTCGGAGGCCTGGCCGGCAGCCCGGGTGACACAGGTTGTCCTGGGCCGCTGTGGGGCCTTCTTGTCCACCGTCCACATGCCTGGGTCTGGGCGGCTCTGCAGGTCCGGCCGGGGTTAGGACAGAGGGGTTGGTGTGACGCCGGCCCAGCGAGATCCCGGGATCCTCAGAGTTGGGGATGCCGGGTCTCCCCAGAGACGGATCTGCTGGACACACGGGCCAGGAGCAGGCAAGGATGCTGTCTCAGCACAGGCCGGCCAGGACAATGACAGCAGCTCCGGCCTGAGGGAGGCTGGCCCGCCATCCCTGCTCCCTCCACGGGGTGAGAAGGCAGTTAGGGAATGCGGATCGGAGACAGCAGCAAGTGACTGACTCAAGGTCACACAGCTTGCAAGGGAAGAAACCCAGATTCAGCTGGATCGGCCTGACCAAAGCCTTGAAGTGTCATGCCCTGAACCAGACCATGACAGACCATGTCCTGAGGCAAGGTTGACGGCTGGGTGGGGAGGGGGCTGGAGCTCTCTCTGTTCACGCTCCTTCTTCCCTCCCTGCCTCCACCCCCTCTCCATCCACGCCTTCTTCGCTCCATCCCTCCCTCCCTCCAG
>NW_007234230.1:634558-638590 GCF_000164805.1 Carlito syrichta | reverse complement strand
TCTCCCCCTCCCTCCTTCCCGTGATGACATTCACGACTGTCCTCTCATCAGATGACAAGGGGCCTGAGACCCCTGAGTCTCTGGCCTGGTCCTGCTCTCTCTCTCGCACGTGACTCCCCCATGGCTCCTAACTGGCACACCAAAATGCCCAGCAGCCTTGGTGAGAGCCACAGTAAGGACGGGTGGGCACTGTGGCACACAGTGAGCCCATGCTTCATTGTTGCCCAGGACTGTGGGCCCCGTGTCGTCAGAGAAGCTTCTGGTCATGGCTGCTTCCTCATTCCCACTACGCCCCACAGGAGAGTGGTGGGCACAGGCCTGGTGCAAACCCAGCGCCCGATACAGGCAGCTTCCCTGCCCTGCCTGCCTGAGGATGAGGCCCCAGCTGCCACGTCCCGGGACCTTGCCGGCCTTCGGCAGAGACGGAATTGGGGCCTTCACCCATGGGAGCCAAGTGGCCTTCGGTGAGAGTCCCCTCTCCCCAGGCTCAGGAGGGCTCCTGCCTGTGCGTTCCAGGGCAGGCTGGCCGCTGGGGCAGGGCCCTGCAGCCAGTGTGGGCTGGGGATGCCCGGGGCCGGGCAGGGCCGAGGCCCAGGGAGTCCGGGGGAGCGAGAGGGAGCTGGACGCTCTAAAGTCCTTCTCAACAGCTGCTCAGCAGGAAGGAAAGAGGGTTGGGCGGGGTCTGGAGGCAGCTCCAGGGTCCCAGATTCTCCACATGACATCTGAGCTGGGTCCCAAGACAGCACGGGGGGGGGGCGCTGCCTTTTTGCATCTCCTCTGTCTCTCTCCATCTCTTCTGTCTCTATCTTCGTCTATTTCTCTCTGTCTCCACATGTGTGTTTCTCCGTCTCTGTTGTTCTCTTTCTCTGTGCGTGTCTCTGTTTCTCCCTCTGTTGCTCTCTGTGTGCGTCTCTGTTTCTTTCTTTCTACCTCTCTCTCTTCTCTCTCTCATCAAGAGCTGGCAGGGCCAATCACAGCTCCTTACTGGCCGTGGCAGTTGCAGCAAGGAGCTGAGATTTCATTCCAGGGCACTGGGGAGCCACAGAAGGCTTTTTTTGCCTGGAAATAGTCACATTTTCAAAGATGGAGTGAGCTGGCTTGGACAGGAGCCTAGGGGGCAGGCTCGGGCCCATCAGAGAAACCCAGAGGTCAACAGAACAGGACTCCAAGGCCCAGTGTCCGGAGCGCCCAGATGCATCGTCAGATGGCCACGGGCCTCCCGGCCTGCTCCCCAGAGGCAGCGCAGAGGCTGGGAGAGCAGGAAGCCCTGTGTGGCAGCTGCTGCGTCCGGGCTGCTCCTCTGATCCTTCTTATACCCCTGTGTAGATTGTTTGAACACATCTTTGAATTTGCCCCAACGGTGTTCGCTTCATAATTCAGAAAAAATATCTTTATTTTGAACTTCTCTGAACATGCCCCCGCCCTGGGGCAGGGAGACCACCAGGACCCTGGAGCCCTTTGCTCCCGCCGGACGCCGCGCACCCCGATGTGTGCGCCAAGGTGGGGGGGGAGGGCGGGGACTGATAAGCAGAGCCGGGTACTTATCGGCCCCAGCCGGGTCCCTGAGGTATCTGGAGAGCCAGGTGCCCTCCCGCTGTGCCCTGTGTGACACCCACCCAGGCACGCTGTGCAGCTGGCCCTGCTGTTCTTGCCGTGTCTGGGTGCCTCCCAACCTGTTGCCCGGGGGGACGGGGATCCAGTTTGGTGTTTATATCTCTGGGGAAGAAACACAAGCGTGACTCTGCAGCGAGGGCAGGGCCATGGGAGGACACGCCCGGCTGGCTTTGGGGTGACAGAGCTGCGGAATGGGGGTGGTGGCCGAGCCAGCGCCGGGGGGCCCCAAAGCCGGGGTGCTTGGGCCCCACCCTGGCTCTGCCACGCCAAGCTCTCCGGCCCAGGGCAAGCGGCTGACTCTTCTCAGCCTTGGTTGTCCCATCTGTGAAGTGGGCGCAGTCTCCCCAGGTTGCCAGGAGGGCTGGGGGAAGTCACGGGTGTAAAGCCACGGCCAGCGTCCAGCAAGAGTTCGTCGCCACATGTTCTGGGACTCTGAGGACAACCCTGGCCCCGGCGGTGGGAGACTGAGGCACGTGGGGTGGGCGTCTCACTGGACTGGAAGCCCGGGTCACCCGGCCGCAGACATCGAGCTGTGCGGGATGCGGGGGGCTTCCCAGCGCCAGCCTCCACCGCCTGCTGCTCCAGCCGGCAGCAGGTGGGGGTGTGCAGGGCGGCCACCGAGCACACGACCCGCTTTAATCCTGGTGACAGTCCTGGAGGCGGGACTGAGGCTACGAACTGAACTGGCTTGCAGGTGGAGTAACCCTTGAGGCCGGTGTGTCGAAGAGCACCCAGCCCCTCCCACAGCACCCTGCTGGCCCTGCCTGCGGGGGCCCGGCAGGGGCCTCACACCCAAGGAGTCCTGGCGGGGCTGGAGGACTGTCCACCTCGAGTCCCCAGAGGCCGCGTAGCCTAGGCGCTGGAGGCGCAGGCCAGAGCCCAAGCCCAGAGCAGCCCCCATCCAGGGCCCCCTCTGCTCTGAGCCCCAGTCTTCCCCTCTGTAAATGGGACCATGGCAGCACTCCTCATGTTTGGGGCTGGGAGAAGGCCGTGAGCTGACACACTCTGGGGGCCTCTCCGTGGCCTTGAGGAAGGAGCCGTGCATGGGAAGACAGGGCTTATGCCCTGGTGGCCGTAGCACTGGTATCCAAGCCATGGACTTCACTTATGTGAGCAAAATCAGTAAAGGATACTGCTTAGGGAGCGCTCTGAAACGGTTTTCTTGTTCCGTGTCATGGAACCTAATTCTAAGTAGCACGGCCTTTGAGGTTGTATATGTCCAAAGTCTCCGTTGCAAGAGACAGAAAAACCACATCAACTGGGCTTAAGTAAAGGGGGAATGCGTTAGCTCTTGAATAAAGAAGTCCAAGGGCTAGCTTCAGGTGTAGCTGGATCAAGGGGCCCCACCATGTCCCCAAAATCTTATCTCTGCTCCCCTCCACTCCTCAGTTCTGTTGATCTCCTGCTGCCTTCCTTCTTGGCCGCCACTCCGCTGCCACTCTATAAGCACAAGCTCCCCCCCCCCCCCGAGCTGCTCCAGGCTGACCACTCCTGGCTGAGGGTTCACAGAAGACAGTTTCCCTTCCACAAGAGATGTAGCAGAGGTCCCAGAATGGAGCCACACCGACCAGACTGGACCCCATGTCTGTCCCTGGGCCAGTCACTGGGGCCCAGGAGTGGAATGTGCTGACTGCTCCAGCTGTGGGTCAGAGGCTGTAGTGGCCCCGCCGACCAGCCAGCCCGAGGGCGGGCAGGGCAGCTCCCCAGGAAATCCAAGGGCTGCCCCAGGGGAAGGGAGTGAACGCTGGGCAGGCAGGCCTCACAGGTGACGCCCGGGGAGGAAACTGAGGCTCAGGGGGGATGGCAAGCGGGCAAGTGCGCCCCAGGCACCGGGGAGAGTGCAGCCTGGGGGGTGGCGTGGAGGTGGCCGTACCACCGTGGGCTCCCACGCCTGGCCCAGAAGGGGCATGACAGGCCAGAGGCCTCAGAGGAGCCCTTTCTCTTCTCTGGGCCTCAGGTGGCTCATCTGGGAAGTGGGCCTGAGAGGAGGCTCCAATCCGTGAGGGAGGAGGAGTCCCCGCTCGCCCCGCCCGCCCCTGCTGGGAGCCTCCAAATCAAGGCGGGGGTGGGGGGGCTTCAGGGTGCTCTGGATGCTTCAGACCTTCCCACCTGCCGGCTCACCCACAGTCACGCTCCCCGCAGGTCCAGGGTGGCCTCTGCTCCTCCCTGGGTGTCCTCCAGGCCCATCCTCCCGCCGGCCCAGAGGAGGCCGACCCGGGAGCCAAGCCTCTCTGGGCCTTGTCTGTCCTTGACAGGAGAGGACCCAAGAGTGGACCGCTGTGGCTCGCAGCCGCAAGACGGGCCCCCCCAGCCAGAGGGGATCCCGGGACTCCTGGCAGAGGGCCGAGGCCGTGAGGAGAGGGGTGTGGTGGGGACTCTGGGCACCCAGGACACGCAGCCCAGCGATTCCCGGCCCGC
>NW_007234230.1:627136-634533 GCF_000164805.1 Carlito syrichta | reverse complement strand
CCTGCTCTGCCCCCTCCCCAAGTCCCCCACCCTCAAACCCAGGCTGCACCGCCCCTGGGCCCTCGGGCCCTCACTCCCAGGGCACCAAGCCCGAGGACAGGGCAGCTCCCGGTGTCACTCAGCATGTGTGTGGGCCTGGGCGTCGGTCTGTGTGTCTGAGTGCCGTATTCAGGGGGGTGCGCATGTGTGTCTACATGTCTGTCTCTATGTATCCATGAATGGAAATGTGTGCGAGCGTGCCTGTATGCATGCACTGTGTGCCAGGGTGTTACGTGTACAAGTGACTCTGTCTGAGACTGTCCGAATGTGTGTCTCTGCTTTTCTATACGTGTGTGCACAGGGGTGTGTTTTTCTGTGTGCATCCCCGAATACTGGTGAGTGGGAGTGTTCATGCAAGCATGTAGCTCACATGTGCATGTGTGTATCTGTGCATCTATACACAAATATGTCTGCATCAGCGTGTGCATGTGTCCGTTTCTGCGTGTGTGTGTATGTGGGGCCAGGGAGACTGTGTGAATGTATGCACAGACGTAGCTGTGTGCACACGTATGCATGTGTGCCCTCTGGGGGTGTGTGGGGCCAGGACAGGGACAGACGCACATGGGGAAGGACCCTGAGGCAGCCCAGTCCAGCCCAGCTCAAGGCCTCTCCGTGTGCCCAGTCCCGTGCCTGCTGGGGACGCAGGGCGGACGGGGGTCCCACTCTCGGAGGACAGTCGCGCCCGCCACACCACGAGGTGCAGGGTGGGAAGGCCCAGCCGGGCTCAGCCTGCAGGTCTGGGGGTCCCGCTCCTTGGCATCCCCATGTCCCCTGGGGACACCTGGTGGATGACCGAGGCTGTCCAACAAAAGCGCTCGGCACGGTGACTGATGGGAGCCTGAGCAGCCATGGCCAGTCACCTCTGGTCACTGTTGCCGTGATTGTGCCAAGACCCCTGCACCCTCAGCTTGGCAACCTGGAAGCTCCCCCCTGGAGTCTTCCCTCCTAGGACCCAAGAGATGTTTTTGAGGCTCGGGGCCTCCCTGAGGGCCTAACCCAGGAGCTGCCACCTGCCGATAAGGACAGGAAACGAGACGACCGCAAGTGGCCTCTGCGATAACCCTGGCAGCGCCTGCACCTCCCCATGGCCTGCCCTTATCAGCTGTGGCAAACGTCTCCCTCCAGGCAGGCCCCGCTGACCTCCCTGACTCCTCTCCAGTGTTTGCAAATGAAGACGCCACAGGCAGGTGGGGCAGGGGGAGGAAGGAACCCTGCTGGGTCTCACTGACCGGCCTGGGACCCCAACCTTTCCCTGGGCAGGGCCTGGGGCCTGGACCCCGGATCTCAACTGGAGTCAACTGGGAAAAGCCAGGGGGGCCCCTTGGGAACCCGGGGATGGAGCAGGAAAGACAGCTCCATGGACACCCCCAACAGGTGACCCAGGGGACAGGCGGCCCCAGGTCCACTAACCCCTGGCAGGCGACCCCGGAGACGGGCAGCCCCAGGTCTGCCGACACCCTGGCAGGTGACCCGGTCTCTCTTCACAGCCCAGGGCTGACCACATGGGGTCCTCCGTGGACTCAGGTCAGACCAGCAGAAGCAGAACTGGCCCAGGTTTCCTGGCTGTGTGGCCTCGGGCAAGTCGCTGCACCGCTCTGTGCCTCTAGTCCTCCTCTGTGGCCTCGGGAGGCCCTGGAGGGCTTGGCAGTGAGGGCGGCTCCTGCAGTCACACCAGGCCGTCCACACCCTCCCACCTGTCACTAGTGGGCCGCTCCTCTCCTTGTGTCCACGGGGACACTGCAGGGCCTCTGGTCCTCCACCCTCAGCCCAGCCAGAGACAGACCCATAACACCCGCTGGCATGTCCAGGCTCGTCCTCTGCCAGGAAGCTCTGATGTCTCCTCACCACCGGCTGAGTCATGCTCAGACTGCCCACGGCTGGCCTCAGTTTCCCAGCTGTGTGGCAGCACTACAGGGGACACAGCAGGGGACCAGGCAGATGGCCCCTACCTTCCTGGAGTCGGTGTCCCAAAGGGTTGACCTAGGGCGGAGGAGGCTGCAGGAGATTAAAGGGCAAAAGTGGGTGGGAACAGCATGTGCAAAGGCCCTGAGGTGGGCCGTGCCCCACACACCCGGGGACAATGGGGAGGCTGGTATGACTGCTGCCGAGGGAGCGAGGGGCTAGGGGAGAGGCTGGGGCCCCCAAAGCCACAGTGGCAGCTTTGGCTTTTCCTTCAAGGACGATGGGACCTGCTGGGGTGCTGAGTGGGGAGCCACAGCCTCAGTGGAGCACGAGCTGAAGCAGAAAGTCAGCGGCAAGTGGTTCCTGGAAGGTCCTGGCAAGAGGAGGGAGCCGAGGTGGCCCGGCCCGGCCCGCGGTTCCCTGTGTGCCCAGGCCCCACACCTGCAGGGGACGCAGGGAGGACAGGGGTCCCACTCTCGGAGGAGAATCAGTACCCTACACCTGCAGGCCAAGCGCAGCTGGGTCTTCCCGCCCCACATCTCGCGGTGTGGCGGGCGCGACTGTCCTCCGAGGGCGGGACCCCCGTCCTCTCTGCATCCCCAGCAGGCGCAGGGTCTGGGCACACGAGGGGCCACGGGCTGGGCCAGGTAGGCTCAGGGTTCCCTCCTCACAGGCATCCGTCCAGTGGTCCCCGTCCTAGCCCCCCCCGAAGGAAGCCTGGGGAAGGGAGGAGTCGCAGGCCAGGTCGCAGGGGTAGGGCGAGCCAGGGGCGCGGGCACACGGGGCCGACTGCACCTGCTCACCGGCTGGGCTCTGCTCTGGGGGGTGTGGGGAGGACACACCCGTGCCTGGAGAACGGCTGACCCGAAGGAGGCTGAGCCCACAGCCTCCGAGCCTTCACCCAGGCCGGCCAGGAGCACCCGCTCCCATCAGCACCAGCCCTTGGCCCTGAGCGGTCTGGCTGCTCCCGGGGCCTCCTCCCCCAGGGCTGTCCCCTACTCCTCTCCCCAGGTCCAGGGGCTGCCTCCAGGCTCCCACTGCTCCCTGGGCCTGCCTGGCTCCAGCCCCAACCACACCGTGCTGGGCCTACAGGGTGACATGTCTGTGCACTCCCCGGGTGGTGGCCCCGCCAGGCGCCGTCCCAGGGCCTCCGTCTCCCTAGCCCCGCCTCTCGCCATGCCCCCTCATGTCCCCTTCTCCAGCCCCTGGCATCCTCATCCCGCAGACCCCACCTCAGGGCCTTTGCACTTGCCACTGCTCTGCCCGGGAGCCAGTCATTCCTAGCCACCTCGGGACACTTCCACCCGAGCTGAGCGGCACCCGTTGTCCCACTGCACCTCTGCCGGTCTCCCCCCCACGTCGCACCCTAAAGCACAGGGCTGTGTGTGTTCCCACCATCTCTGCTCTTCACGCAGCTGGGCACATTTCTTGGAGTGAATACATGAATGAGTGAGCAACTAAAGGGAGGGATGGATTAATATCCTCTCTAGCCTGGGCACTGCCTCTGTGAAGCCCCTGTGATTTCCCCAGCTCTGAGTGCTAGGAGGTGCGCCAGCCCCAGACCAAGGCTTCCCTTCCCAGCTGAGACCTGCCTGCCCCCACCGGCACCCCGGGGCAGCCCTAACTCTGGGTCTTCTGGGGGCAGCCCCTCTATCAGGAACGGCCCCGCTGCACGGGGTTCTGGCGGAGACCCCAGCGCCAAGGGCCTTGCTGAGATATACCCCAAGTGTGGTTGGGTCTCCCAGGGCTTCCTGGCCTCCGTCAGTGGGGGGCACGGGCCGTGTCAGTCCCGCCACCCTGATGCTCAGCAGCCACAGAGGCCAGAGCAGGGTAGATGCCCAGAGGCCAGCCATCAGTGACCTCTCACAGTCACCACGGAAGGCCCAAGGCCCCGTCTCAAGAGAAAAACTCCAACCCAACTTTTTTTTTTTAAAGAAAACAAGTTTTATTTTTATAATCAGAACATTCTAATAAAAATATTCTTACAATCTTAGCTACCTTTATCTCTGGGCCTGACTGTGCCAGGCGTGCCGCCGGCACTGACGCCGGCACCCTGAGCCCCTCCCTGAGGTAGGTCTGCAGGAACAGCCGCCGCCCGCCGGGCCCCCACCCATGCCCCTGCTTCAGGCCCCATGACGGCCCACCGCGGGTCGGAACACCGACTCCCCCTCGCCAGGCGCAGGGATGGGTCTTGGCTGGCACACAGCAGGCGGCACTAGACGGGGAGGGAGAAGGCAGCGCGCCCGTCCCGTGGGACGAGGGCCACCGTGGGCTAGACCCTGAGCAGCCGGGTGGCCCTCCCGCCCCTCCTGGTGAGGGGGGAGACGGCATCACAGTGTGACGGTGACAGCCCAGGCAGGCGTTAGCGGGTACCTGGGTGAGCCCGCGAGCCGCGGACGCTGCATTACACAGAAACACTGCCACGCCTAGGCGGGCGAAACCAACGAAAGCAAGTCTCCCAAAGTCAGGTGGCGGCAGTCTCCACGGAAAAAACAGACCAAAACCCTGAAATCCTCTTAGTAGCAAAACAATGACAAGAAGAAAAAAGCTGCAGTGCTCTGGCCGGAAGGGACCTCGGCCAGTGGCCTCCCGCAGGAGGACCCACCAGGCGGGGACAAGCAGGGCGAGGCTCCACTGGGCCTGCATCCTTGTGCCCCTGCCCGGCTGACGGACTGCACGGCTGGGTCCCCAAAAGCAGTCCCCAGAGGAGCCTGGAAGCCAGGGCGGCGGGGGCTGCAGAGGGGACGCAGCAGAAGGGATGTGCCTGGGTCAATGGAGTGCAGAGTGGAGGAGGCAGGGAGGCTGCACAGCGCCAGGAGCTGGCGGCCTCTGCACAGCCGTGGGTCCTTCATCTGAGTCCTCCTCGAGCCATCTGGAGACACTGCCCACACAGGCACGGACGCGTCCAGGCTCAGCAGGGTGGGGTGGCCCGGCAGGACCGGGTGCTGCGCGGTGCGTCTCCGGTCCTGGCACAGCCCCTCACTGCATCCTGTCGGGCTGCAGCTGTGGCGCCTGGTACTGCACGAAGGCGGTGCCAGCTGGGGCCGAGAGGGCCGGAGGCACGGCAGCCGGGTAGCCGTAGCTCACGAAGCCGGTGGCTGCGGCAGGTGAGGCGGCGTAGGGGTACTGGTCATAGGCAGCCGGCGTGAACTGGGCATAGGCCGGGCTGGCTGGCGCATACTCGATGTAGGGCGAGGACAGCGGTGGGACAGGTGCAGCCGGGATGACCACCCCAGGCTGCATGATGGCTTGCGGGTACACGTAGTGTGGAGTCAGCCTGTGGACCAAACAAAGGGGTCAGGGCAGGCGACAGGGGGACATGGTGGAGACTGGGTCGCAAGGGGGCGCCCCTCCTGAGCCCTGCCCTTCCACAGCTGTAAGACGGATGCAGTGGCCGCCAGCTGTGCTCTGCCTCAGGGCCTCTGTTCTGCACTGGCTGTTCCCACAAGCCGCCAGGCTCCGTCTTCCCTCGCGTCCCCTTCCCAGGCTGCAGCCCCATCCCAACTCCACTCCCACCTCCCATCCGCCCCAGGACCCACTGAACAGCTGGGGCCCAGTGCACAAATAAAAGCATGCCTCTGTTTAAAAAACGATTACGACCTCAACTCTACAATAAATCAAAAATTAACCGGGCATGGTAGTGCGCGCCTGTAGTTCCAGCTACTCGGAAGACTGAGGCGGAAGGATCACCAGAGCCCAGCAGGTCGAGGCTGCAGTAGCTGAGAGCAGCCACTGCACTCCAGTCTGGGCGACAGAGAGAGACTCCAACTCAACAAATAAAAATAAAAATAAAAATAAAAGACGATTATGGATCTCATGACAGCAGCAGCAGAGCTTCAGGCCAAGCACAGAGCCTGTGCGAACAAATGCCCAGGGCACATGCCCGTGAGGTTGGCCCCGGCCCCGCTCTCCTCCAACATCTGCCACCCACCAGTGACACAGGCACCACTGACTCACGACCACATCTCCCCACTAACGCCTCCAGCGTGGGTCTTTCCCTCCCTGCCAGCACAGACCCGGCCCGCAACAGGGTACAGCAAGTGTGTTGAGGGAGTGAATGATGGAACGAAGAGGCTGTGACGACCTGGCACCACCTGCCAGCACCCATGCTGCATGGAGGATGCCTCCTGGCACACAGGGCTGGTCCGATCCACACATGGGGTTGGGCTCCCATGATCATGCACAGGGGCCAGACGACGCACTGCTATGGAAACATGTCATACAGACATGCCATGCCATGGGCAGGCCATAGGCACGCAGCACACCCAGCACTCCAGCATACAGAAACTGAGACTGAGGGAGGCTGCTGGCCTCCAGTATAAGGGAGCTGAGGCTGGGAGGCCCCAGCCTACAGTGTAGGGGAACTAAGGCTGAGGGAAGCCACTGGCCTGGCCTATGCCCGCACTGCTGACCAGCCGCTGGGGGACCCGGGGCAAGTGGTGGAGCCTCTCCAAGCCTGCAGCCCGTCTGCGATAGGACCAGAGGCCTCATGGCATCTAAGACACTGAGGAGTGTCGGCACGGGGCGACCACGTTGGGCCGGGACTGCTCCCGGCATCGGCAGCACATGTCCTCTCAGCCCTGACTGAGTCATACAGACAGGCCCGAGCCTCAGCTTCCCTCCACAGTGAATGGAGGCCCAGGGTCCCGCCCGCCCATTCTAGAGCCCAAAAGAGAGTGGACATCCCTCCTGCGCCCACACACTGTGGGGACAGGAGCTGGCAGCTTTCTGGAGAGCATGGTGGCCACCCATGGGCCACCCTCCTCTGTGCAGCCGGCCACACGGTGGGGAGGAGCCCTTGCTCCCAGCGTCCCCGTGGTGATACAACAGAACCCCAAGTCCTTCCCGCCCATGGCCAAAATGTGAGGCCCACTCAGCCCCATGCCCGTCCCACCATGCCACAGGGCACGAGGCTGCACATGTGAAACCTGACACGCTGACGGTGGTACTTTCTTTTTTGGGTCAGAGCCTCACTTTGTTGCCCAGAACATAGCCCACTACAGCCTTCAACTCCTGGGCTCAAGTGATCCTCCTGCCTCAGCCTCCCACGTAGCTGGGACTACAGGTGCGTGTCACCATACCTAGCTAATTTTCAATTTTTTTTTTTTGTAGAGACAAGGTTTGCTATGCTGTCCAGGCTGGTTTTGAACTTCTGGTCTCAAGTAATCCTCCTGCCTCGGCCTCTCAAAGTGCTGCGACTCCAGGCGTCACCCATGTGCCCACCTGCTATGTGTATTGACCACTATAAGGATACACACGTAAGGAACAGATCCACACCTCAGGACGCTGGATGGTCAGGGACCATCACAGTGAGGGCCCAGGGCACGGCGGGGGGTGGAGGCGGGCACAGCTGGGGCGGAGCTCGGGCACGCGGCCTGCTGCGCCCTCGGCTCTGATGGCACACACCCAGGGCTCACGGGACCTGCGCCTGAGGGGCCCCACACCCCTGCAGGAAG
>NW_007234230.1:616953-626989 GCF_000164805.1 Carlito syrichta | reverse complement strand
TCCTGCAGTACCCCAGGACCACCAGACCCTGTGTGGTGCCTCCTCCCGCCTCAGAGGCCTCTGCTATCCAACCCACCTGCTCCCTGGGAACGAGAGCCTTCAGCAGAGCAGAGCCTGGATTGCAATCCTGCCTCTCGAGCTGACGCCCTCCCCACATTCCTGCCAGGATGCAGAGGGAGGAGGCCCCACTGCGCCGTCCTCGGGGCCTTAGCTTCAGGACGAGAGGCACAAAACGCCCCCACTGTAACCCAGAGCGTGGACTCCCAGGAAGACAAGACAGCAGAGGGTTGTGGCATGCACTGGGTAACAAGGGGTAGTCAGGGAGGCTTCCTGGAGGAGGGGACACCTGCACAGAGACCTGAGGGCTGGATGGGGCTGGCTGTGGGGAACAGCAAGGAACGGTGGAGGCAGGGGCAAGCGAGAGCGTCTGGGGAGAAGACCAGGGCACAGGCAGCCTTGTGTGCAGACCCTCCACAGGGCCCAGCCTGCTGCCTGTAGCCACCTCCCCTCTCCAGCTCCACCACACACAACCATACACTGCACATGCACACACATATATACCCACACACACTGCACACAGTCACACACACACTGCATATGCACACACACATGCACCCATACCACATGCATACACCTACACACTGCACACACATGCATACGCCCTCACACCACACATGTGCATGCCCACTCTACACACAGACACACACAGTCCCGCTGAGCTCTCAGGTGAGAAAAAAAACCTGCCCCAGGCCTGCAAAAGGCCACAGGCCAGGTCTCAACGGCTACCAGTGGGAACAGGGCATACCCAGCGGGGTCCTTGACACCCCCTCCCCCTGCCACCTGAGACCAGGCAGGTGCCACGGCCTCCGCCACCTGGTCTCGGGCCCCTGAAAAATGCCGCATCCCTGGCACAGGCTCTCAGGCCAGGCGCGTCTGGCAGCCGCACCAGGCTCACCTGCCCCCTGCCTCCGTGAAGAGTGCCCCGGGCCCCACCTGCCCGCTCCTTCCTGCAGCCACAGGGACGCCACTGTGCCCACCCTCAGTGCTGGGCCTCCTCCTGCCTGTCACCTCCCTGCCACCAGGAAAGCCCAGCCCAGCCGCTTGCCCTGCACCTCCACCCCGGAACGCTCCACCGACAGCCAGGACCAGAGCAAAACCAGGATGCCCCCACCGTTTCTGTGGATCAGGCCTCCACTCACCTCTCCTAACTTCCCCCCCTGCTGTCCCCGCCCAGCCACACTCCTGCCACCCAGGACCTGCTGCACCCCCACTCGGCCCCTCACTCCTTGGCAGGACCTTGGCACCTGCCGCTCCCCACTCCAGGCTCCTCCCCGTAGCTCAAGGCTCCCCTCCCCACAGCCCTCCCTCCTTGTCCCTCCTGCCAGAGCTTCACCTCCCTCTGATGGCCGAAGGCCCTGCTGCCGACCCCACGAGGGGTCCTGAGTGTCCACACAGTCCATGTCCGCGCTAAACATTGGAGGCCCCAGTCCTGCATCTGGAAGGCAGAGGAAACTCCCACGGGCGGGCAGCCAGGAGTCCCAGCCCCAAGGAGGCAGAAAAGGCAGCACAGCCTCCACAGCTGAGGCTGGGCTGGCTGGAGGGACCAGCGAGGCGGACACTCAGGAGCAGGGCCTGCCCATCCTATGACCTACGTTACTGCTTTTGCAGGACGGGACGCCCTGGGGCTCTGTGAGGATGTAACGCTCTGCGCCCCCTGAGACCTCCCATGGTGCCTGGCATCCTGGGGCCTGGAGAAGGCCGGATGGCCAGGTCCTCCCTCTCCCAGGAGGCCAGCCCAGGCTCAGACAGCTGCAGCTGAGTAGCCCTGGAGAGAACCGACCAGCGGCTGGAGACAGTGCGTGTGAGGGGCCAGAGTCTGTTGGTTGGGGACCCATGCCCAGCAGGGCAGCTCCTGACTAGCCATGGCCCACCAGACTCTGCAGGGACAGGTCCCTCACTACCCATGAGGCCATTCTGACCTCGGCTCTCAGCTGGTCACCCGGGGACACAGAGCTATGGGCCTGCCCCCTCAAAGGAGACAGCAGCTCCTGAGTCCCTTCCAGAGTCTCTGAATGACAGGCTCCCGTGCTTCCAACACCAAAAATGCCCAAGAAGGGCCTTTCACCAATAAGGGGTCCATCTGTCTCCCAGAAGAATTAATCCCACCATGTGTGCACAGCCAGGCAAGGGAGGGAAAAACCAGGGGGGAGAAGAGACCCGGGGTGGGCAGACCCCCCGCCACCTGAGTCCCATGCCATGACTCAGGGCCGCCATGATGCAGGGCTGCCACGATGCTGCACCCCATGACGCTGGGTGCAGGCTCAGGCTGAGGGCGGGGCCTGAAGAAGGGCCACTGGGACTCTCCACTGCCCAAATCGTGGGAGGGCCGTATAGGCCGCTGTGGAGGCTGGAAGGCTGGACCGTGCCGGGAGGGCCTGAGTGCGGGGGGCAGCCTGTGCCAGCTGCTCCCAGGCCCAGGGCTCACCACCATCCAGAAGGGGTAGGGCCCGGCCCACACTGGAAACCTGAGAGGTGCCGCCTCCCCTCCCATCCACACGTGGGCGGGCACGTCTGCACCCCCCGCTGCACCCCCACATCAGGGCCAGCGCCCAACCAAGAGCACCCTGGCTGCCTCGGCCCATGACCCGGGAGTCCAGATCCCAGCCAGGGCGGCCCATGTCACGTGGTTACTTGGCCCTCTCTGGCCTCAGTCTCACCCTCTGTAAACAAAGGATGCCCCTTGGGAAGGAGGGGCTGGGGACCCCGGAAGAGCAGCCCGGGACTCCTCAGGCAGTGGGCACCCAGGAGATGCTGCCCCCACGTGCAGAGCAAACTCCCGGTGAAAAACACCTGGCTGCAGCCCAGGAGGACTCGCCTTCTGAACACAAAGCCACTCTGAAAAAAACCGAAAAGGCAAATGAGCCCATTTCACTCTCCTCTCTCGGGGGCCCTGCCTCACCATGGGGGGGGGAGAGGAGCCGCAGCTGCTGGGGCGCGACGGCCGGGCGGGGGGAGGAGGCCCTGCGCCCTGGCAGGAAACGGGGCCACCGCGGCCTCCTGGGAATCCCCAGCAGTGTGTGGGGTGGGAGGTGGGGACCTTGGTTCCTCCAGGGCCCCAGGGCGCAGGCAGACTGTCCACCAAGCCGGAGCAGCAGCATTGCCAGAACGCGCCCAAACCCCCACTCCTGACCCTCTTCCAGAACCGCACTCCACACAGCCTCTGCTTCAGAGGAGGTCCCCCCGCCTCCGTCTCCCCAGCCCAATGCTCCCGAGCCTCCCTGGACCCTTCTTTCCTCCACAGGTTCTTTAAAACACACAGCCAGATGCCGGCCATGTCTCGGCAGGGCCACGGTCCAGGCTGCACTGTTGCCCCGTGCCTGGGTTCCTGGCACTCTGAGGGCCTCCACCCTCCACCCCGTTTCCTTCTGACTTGGAGTCACACTCTGTCGCCCAGGCTGGAGTGCAGTGGCACTCACAGTCACCCCAGCATCAACCTGCTGGGCTCAGGCGATCCTTCTGCCTCAGCCTTCCAAGTAGCCAGAACTATAGGCGCACGCTACCATGCCCGACTAATTTTTCTGATTTATTGTACAGCCGAGGTCTCGCCAAGTTGCCCAGACTGGTCTTGAACCCATAGGCTCAGGCAATTCACTCGCCTCGGCCTCCTGAAGTGCTGGGATTACAGGCTGAGCTGCTGAGCCCAGCCTCCACCCCATTTTAAAACAAAAATACTTTAAAAAAAACACAAAAACTGCAAGCAGACCGTCCTTCCTCTGCCAGAGCCTGTGTGGCCTGCGTCCTGGAAGGCCCCAGTGCTCCCTGGGCCATCACGATCCTCCAGGGACCACCCCGCGGGGCCCACACCCCTCCCCGTCAGCCCACGGCCTTCCCCAGCCTGGCCGTCCTTGCCCCCAACTGCTCATGGAGCACGGACACGTGATGCCATCCCCTCTCATCTGCCTCCTGCCACCACCCTCCTGCCGGCAGTGCTGGGACCGGGGCTGCCCATCCAAACGGTGTCTCCGGTTCAGCACAAAGCCAGTATCTGAACTAACCAAGTGAATGCCAGCTCCCCACTCCACCCACACGGGAGAGGTGGGAGGAAGGCCAGATGCCCCAGCACGCCAAGAGCACTCAGCACGTCTATGGGGCAGAGGGGAAACTGAGGCTGAATGAAGCAGGCCTAACATGTCTCAGCCTCTATCCGAGGTTGGGCCTCTCCCTGAGACATGGCCCTGGTCCCATGGCCTGAGGCTTCCAGAGGGGGCCCCTTCTGCCGGGAAGGCCTCCAGGAGAGGACTCGGACTAGGAGCCACAGCAGCCGCCCCAAGGGCTGGTTTCTCTTACAGCCGATGAGCACAAACAACAGGTGCGCACGGGCACCCACGCCTCACTCCAGACAGCCGCCAAACAGGAAACCTGGTGGGCGGGGCCAAGAGACGCCCTGGGGTGCAAACGTGATGCTGTGGGGGGGGGGACACGCTGCCCCCTCCAGCCCAGCTGTCTGGCTCTGTCCTCACTTTCTGCCCAGCCCCGTGGTGTCGTCCACCCTCGCCCGCCAGGCTGGCCCCCTGGCTCACCTTCACCTGCTGTGCCCTAGGCCTGGACCGCCTGCTTGCTGCCAGGTGTCCACAGGGGCAGCTTCTTCACTAGCCTCAGAAGGGCCTTCCTCAACTCACACACGCACATATGTGCCCGCATGCACATGCCCTGCCATCACCTGCAAGCCCCTCCCTGGCTCTCGCGTCTCACTCTGTTACAGACAGCACACGAGGACCTGTGCACCTGCCCCATGGCCCTGGGCACATCTCCGTAGGCAAGCGCATCACCAAGACTTGGCACTGATGTGGGCACCGTGACCTGGCCCCCAGCCTCTGGTTATCCGCACTGCACGTGCTGGCCTCCTGCACGGTGCTGTAATGGATGCTACACCACATATGCGTCTCCCGCCATCACACGTGTGGGCCGGCTCAGCCACCCTGGAAGTGCTCCCTGACCGTCTCTCGCTTAACTGCACTCATCATCACTGCAGCCTGTGGGTGCACCCCCAGACTGGGGACTGTGTCTGTCTTATTCCCAGGATCCCAGGCCCAGGGTGGGCATACAGCAGGTACTCAATGAATGGTGACAGATGCTGCTGCTGGGAGCTGCTCCTAAGGGTCTCCCTGCTCTTGGGAGATGGATCTCTTCCCATACCCCCGCCTCATCCCCCCTTTGCCCTCGGGACCACGGCACTCAGCTCGGGCCCCTGGCACGCACCTACTGGTGATGGTGAGGGCAGTAAGTTTCAACCTGGACATGGGAACGCAAAGGACGTAGGGGTCCCCGGAACTACACACCAGCAGAACATGCACACACCCAGAGAGGGTCCCACGGTTGTCGACACTCTCGCATCTTGTGCTCTGATTCATCCAAGTGCTGCCACGTGGCCAGGAGGCACTGGGTCTTTGTGGAAGGGACAAAGGCCTCGGAGCCCCCAATGGAGGCCCATCACCCCAGACACTATGCTCAAGCCAGTCTCCCTCGCCGTAAGCCTGGGGTTGACGCAGGCAGACGCTCAGCAGACTCAGCAGCGGGGCCAGCATGTGTCCCTTCCTATGGCCAGGCTGATCCGTGGGCAGCGCACACAGGCGCCCACTCAGTCCTCAAGCCGGCCATGTGGGTGTGGCACTGTCTCCGTCCCCACAACACAGAGTCAGAGAGCCTGGGCAGACCCCCACCCCTGGCACAGCACACAGTGTGCGGACATCTAGCAGCAGTGACCCTGTCCCGGCGTCTCAGACCCCCAGGGCTTGGCCCCACGCCGGCACAGAGCAAGGCCGACAGTGGACAGGCATTACACTCACAGCAAAGTCCCCTTAGAACAGGAAGGGTGACCTGCACCAAGAAAATAGCTGATCCTTCAAAAACAACCCAGGGAGAGGCTTTACGGACAGCCAGGCCTGGGACAAACCTTGGCTCCGGGCAGGCCTTCAGCCCAGGGGTGGACATACACTTGACTCCAGGAGGACCAACGTCTGCCTGGACACGTTGCTTCTCCAGGCCACTTGCCCGCCCCTCCTGCCTGCGGGCGATCAACCATCCCACTCTGTGAGCCAGCGGAGACGTGTTCACAGACCAGGGCCGCATAGTGTCCTTCCATGACTACCGCGCACTTGCCACCACCAAGGAAGACTCCCCAAGCCCTGGGCCTTGGCCTCCACATGTGTACATAGGCCACGAAAATGTACAGGTTGAGTTAGGTCCTGAAAGAGCCTGTTCGACTTAAAGTGAAAACAGGGACAGGGAAACCACACAAATAACATCAAGTCAAAGTTCTCTGGTAACGTTCAAAGCAGGTGTTTATGACAGCCAGGCAGAGCTGTGGCCAACTTCCCTAATAGTGGAGCTGTGGACTCTAGGAACTGCCAAAAGCCAGTGCCCGGTCAGAGTACAGGCAGAGCCCAGCTGGGCAGAAGAGGGGTTAACAGTAACCAGCTCTCAGCTGCCTGGGCTCCGGCGCCCACCACGCCCTCGGCCAGCACAGGCCAGTTCACTGCCAGCCTGAGGCCGACAAAACTGACGCTGAGTCAGGGCCGGGGCAGTCCTGGGCGATTGTTCACAGAGACAAAAGGGACGCTGACAGTCCAACTCTGCAGCCGGCCCAGGCAGGAGCTGAGAGCAGACAGCTGACCAGGCACCCAGCTGCCACCTCGCTGGGTCACACAGCCAGTGGCCCCCACACCACCCCAATCCCAGCAAGGCCCAGCGAGGCAGGAGGGGGCGTGACCCTGAGGCTTCAGCTCAATGCCCACAGAAAGTGAAGAGTAGACGTACGGTACCCCTGACCCCGTCTTGGTTGGGTGTCCACCCTTGGCAACCAACACATGGAGCTGTGGCCTCTTCGTCATCACAGGTATTAAATGGCCAGCCAGCGGATTTAGTTACAAAACACTGTGGCCTGAAGTCAGGCGCACACAGCAGCAAAATCAGCCTGGGCTCCTTGGACGGAGTGCCTCCTTGGACTCCGGGACCCCGAGGGAAAGGGTGGGGTCCTTCCTGCCCTCCCCACCAAGACAGTGATGCTGAGCATGGCTTCCAGCACCGGTCGCCTGGGTCCAGATCTCCTCCTGGACACTTAGGACCTCATCCCCCTGGACAGGCTGCTGGCCTTTTTTGCCACAATTTCCCCATCTATAAAGTGAGAATAACATCAGTCCCAACCTCAGGGGTCTGCTGTGAGGACGGAAGGAGGGGGCATGGAGCACCCCACCCACGAGCCACATGCTGTCTTCAGCGTCACTCCCGTTTCCCAGATGAGGAAACCGAGGAGGAGGACACCACTTGCCTAATGGGTCCAGCTGGTGAGTGACAAAATCAGGATTTGAACCCAGGTCTGCAGGGTCCAGAAGCCAAGCACTGATAGTCACTGGAGTCCCAACAGCAGCTGCGAAGGACTGGAGGGAGCCCAGACTGCACAGGAAAGGCCTGTCCATGGTTGGCAGGAAGCTCTTGCCCAAGTCTCTGGGCGGCATCCCCACCCCAGCGTCTTGGTTCTGCTCCCTGCATCCCTGGCACCTAGTGTGGACCTGGGAGCAGAACCAAGGCCATGGAAAAGGGGGACGCCTCCCTCAGGTGGCCCCAATCCCAGAGGAAGAGCCTGTGATGAAGGCATGAAGCCTGGGTATCCCCAGTACCTAAGACAGTTGCAGACACTTAAGAATCAGATCCCAGCACCAGAAGGAAGCACAGGGCCACAGTTCTACCACCTCCACACGCCCTCCTGTGGGCACAGAGACGCCCGGGCAGGAAGCTGAGCTGCCCAGCCACCCGCACGGTCCAGGAGTACACGGGCCATGTTCATGTGGCCGGCGGCTCCTCTCACGGCTAAAATCACGCATCTACCCATCCATGGGAAGCCAGCACGGAGCCACCACTCAGGGCAGGGGCATCCATGGAGCGGGCACACGACTACTTCTCCTGGGCATCGGAGGGGTTGGACCCGAAACCTCTTCCACAGGAGCCCCGGTCCGTGCTGCCCCAGTGAGCCAGATGGCTTCTCAGGCCGTGTGTCGCTCCATGGGTGCATGTACGCACATATGCACACACACACGCTCACCTTGAGGCACAAAAACCCAGAGGCCAGGACTCGGACCTGAGAGCTCTGAGAGCTCGGTTAGTGCGCGTCCTCAGAGGGGCACTTGTCGGAGCCGCCCTCCCTCACCCCACCCACACTCCTTCAACATGGGGCAAACAGCCCACATCAATCACAGCCCGGGAGGCAGACAGCAGGGCAGGTCCTTTGTGTCCCTGAAGTGTGTGTGTCCTTCCCGAGCAGCTGCCAGGCTTATCAGATGTTGAAAGAAAAAGGAGGTGAGGAGGCGGGAGGCCTTTTAGGACGGAGGAGGGTGGGACACGCTGCAAACTGAGTCAGACACAAAGCCCCAGCCCAGCCCGCACAGGCCTGACCACATCTCACCCGCAGCAGTGCTCGTAGCCCTCGACCCTGGCTGGCCGTGACCTCCCTCCACCCCTGCATGGCACCGGGGTAGGATGAGGGCGCCAGCTCCCTTGAGCATCAGCAAACACCTTGGGGGCGCGTCCCTGCTCCAGGCCTGTCCCAAGCCCGTCACCGGGAGAACTCGGACATGCTGCTCCCATCCCTCAAACTGAGGCACCGACAGCTGGGCAAACTGCCCAAGGCCACACAACTAGTGAAGGGCACCGGGTTAACACTCAGGTTGGTGGGGCCAAGGCACACACGCCCCTCCCCTATGTAGTGTGGCCTGTGCTGGGGTGGAGAAATGCAATCTGCCTTCCCTCCACTCCCCCAGCTCCAACACATCATGGTCTGGAAACCGGCGCCTCCATTCAGACCCAGGAAGCCCAGGCCCACCTGACCTCCACCCAAATCCGACGTACACTCACCCGTAGGAGCGCTGGATGAAGGCAGGGTGGAGCTGCTGCACACCGATGGCAAAGCCTAGGAGAAGGGGACAGTCAGAGACCTGCCCGCTGCGGGTCCCTCACAAGCCATGGCCGCAAGTGTCAATGTTCTTCTGGCAGTAGGCAGGGTACTCCGGGAGGCAGAGCCCTGCAGGCTACATGCCTCACATCAAAAGGGACTATCAGCTTCCTCCCTCCAAGGCCAACCCCACTGTGACCCCAGGGCACTGGGCTTTAGTGGGCAAGAGACCCAGGTGGTGGCAGCCTCTGGTGTCGGCCTCCCCACCTCCAGCCCGGGGGCCGACTTCCTCCCTTCTGTGAGAACAGATGACAACTAGGGTGACGTGCCCTCCCCACCCCACGGCCACAGGTTGTGGGGACAGGGTCTGGCTCCCGCGTGAGGAGCCGTGCAGGCCCAGCTCTGCAGGCTTGTGATAGCTGCCACCACTCCTGGGGGGGGCCCTTTTTCCACCCCACAGATACCGACGCCCAATATAGAAACTGAGAAGAGCTAGAGAGGAAAACACAAGCTCTCACCCGTCTGGAGGCTCCGAGGCTTGGCTCCCAGATATGCCAGGTTCACGTTGGCCTTGCGGCCATCGATGATGGGGTTGGGGTCTTTGCAAGCCCTCTCAGCGGCCGCTCGGTCAGCCATGGTCACCTGGAGGGGCACAGCTGCGTCAGTGGCTGCCGGAGGGGGAGCCAACAAGGGAGAGACGCAGAGGGCCCTGCCCTGGCCCGGCTCACTGTCTTCCCTCTCTTCCCTCCCTGAGGGTGCCTGGTGCCCAGCATTCTAAGTGGGCGGTGGGGGGCCCAGACTGGGGCCCTCCCACAAACATGCTCCCTGGGTTCCAGGTTCTCCCCTCAAAGTTCAAGTGCTGGGAAACGCTGCCTTCCAGGACAGACGAGAGCCCCTGTGGACAGAAGCGAGCCCCCGGGGAGTCGGGGCAGAAATGAACCCCAAAGGAAGGCAGGGGACCCAGCCTGGCCCGCCCACCGGGGCGCCAGAACTCCCTTCTGGAAGGAGTTTGGGGACCCTGTACTTGGAAGGGAAGTAGGCAACGTGTCTTCAGGCAGGCTTTACTAAAGTTGGGGTTTCTTTGGGGCGGCT
>NW_007234230.1:610110-616151 GCF_000164805.1 Carlito syrichta | reverse complement strand
AACGGCGCTTCGCGTTCTGTTGAAGGCCCGGGCCGTGGAGGGCACAGTCCGGCGTCTTGGAAGAAAGTGAAATGGGCGTGGCGGCGCACGCGCGCGATCCGGCGCTGTGGGAGGCCGAGGGGAGAGGTTCGCTTGAGGCCGGGAGTTTGAGACTCCTTCTGCACCAAAAAAAAAAAAGAAATCGATAATCAGAAAGTTAAGCCGAGCAGGACGCTCTCCTGAGCCCAGGAGTTCGAGGCTGCAGTGAGCTCGGATCCTGCCCTTGCACCGCAGCCTGGGCCACAGAGCGAGACCCCGACTCTAAACTAAACGAACATAAACGAAAAGGTGACGTGATTTTTGTTTTATATACAAACATAATTCAGCTGGGCATGGTGATGCACGCCTGTAATCACAGCACTTTGGGAGGCTGAAGCAGAAGGACTGCTTGACCCCAAGAGTGCAAGACCAGCCTGGGCAACATAGTGAGACTGCATGCTTACAAAAAAAAAAAAATAGCCGGAAGTGGTGATGTGGGCCTATAGTCCCAGCTACTTGGGAGGCTGAAGCGGAAGGACAGCCTGAACCCAGGAGGTCAAGGCTGCAGGGTAGCTGTGAGCGTGCCACTACTCCAGCCCGGGCGACAGAGTGAGACCCCTGACAAAAAAAAAAAAAGAAAAAACAGTATAATTCATCTGACAGATATGATGAGGACCCCAGTGTGTCAGACATTCTAGGCGCCAGGGCCACAGCAGGACACAGATCACATGCCCTGGGCCCATAGAGCTTCTGTGACTAACAAAAGTAATTCAAAGGCAGGTACAACATACTGTCCGGAAGGAACTAAGTCAGGATGCTGCCACAGAGGTGAGGCAGGCAGAGGAAGTAGCTCTGGGCTCCTCCAAGCTCCATCCCCTTGGGAAAAAAGCAAGCAAAGAGCAAACCCCATTTCCTGTATCTGCGGCCCCAGCCATCTACGGCCTAACCTGGGCCTTCTGTGCGCGTCACACCAGGCCGGACCAGCTGCAGAATTTCCAGGGCCCAGACCGGCACGAGGGCACACGCCTGTGCTCCCTGCACTTTGGGCGTTCAAGGTGGGAGGCTTGCTTTAGCCCAGGGGTTCCAGACCAGCCTGGGTAACATCGTGAGAACGCGTCTCTAGGAAGAAGAAAAAAATAATTTCCAAGGCCCAGTGCAGGACGCAAACGCGGGGCCCCCTGTTCAAACACTCGGAATGTCAAGTGGCCACAGTCTTACATTCAACCAAGCACCGGGCCTGTCTGAGCGAGGCCCAGGAGGCCCGTACCAGCATCCTGCAGCAGGTCACGCCCTCCACCAGCGGAGCTGGCCTCCAGGGTCACCCCACTGCGGTGACCTTCTGGGCAGTTCCAAGGGAGTCCCTCCGGGCCTGGCCCGGGGTCTCCTCTGGCACCGCAGGACGCAGACGGGCTCTGCGGGTTCTGGGAGTGGCGCCTGGGCTGGGAGACAGCAAGACAGGTGGGAGTTCACGAGTGGATCCAGCTCCACGCTTCCAGTTTTTCCGGCACCTTCTGCTGTTGGCTCAGGCGGAGAGGAAGCGCCCAGAGCTCCCTCCCCGTGCCGAGTTGTTCTCCACGCAGCAGCCACTGAGGCCTGGCCTTGCCCCCCTCCCCCCCCCGCCCCCCATGGGTGTCTGGACCACCGCCGCCCCACCTGGCGGGCGGCTTCACGTCGCCGCGTGTCCCCAGCTCCTGCCTGACAGTGGACCCTTCTCCCAAACGCGCTCAGGAATGACCCGCAGGTGCCAGCGGGCGCGGGCCCCAGGGACACGGGAGCAGGAAGCAAGCGGCCGCTGGAGCTCAGGTTCTGGGAGGGGGGCAGGCAACGGCCAGTGACAGGATGGGTGGGATTACTGAGTAGGCCAGGAGTGACCAGGGAAGGACTCTGGGAATCGGGTGGGGCCAGAGCCAGGGAACTGAGGGAACAGTGGCGGAACAGAGAAGGCAGAGGCACAGAAGAGAGGGATGCGGCCGCAGCCTTGTATGTAACAGCTTAATTCCTCACTCCTCACTGACAGTGAAAAAGGCCAGCCTCCTGGTGGCTGATTGGGACCAGGTCCCAGACTAGGTGGCTTCCATGCGTGGGTGATTTAGTCTTGAAGCAGCGTTTGTCAGGAGTGCTCTTAGCTCGGTTTCCACAGGGACTGAGGCTCTGAGCGCCTTCCCAAGGCCACTGAGGGTAACAGATGGCCAGCCGGTCTGTGACCCAGCTTGTCCTCCCTATAGCGTTTCAAGGAGGTCCCCAACTCCTTGCTGGAGTCTGCACAGGGAGACCTCGGCGTGAACCGCCCAAGACCACGCAGCCAAGTCGGGCATGGCCAAGTCAGGATCAGAACTTTCCAAGGCAGTGACACCACCGCCCTGGCTGCCCCTGTGCCGGCCAATGGAGCGGACTCTGGGCTCTTGGTCCACGCCAAGCCCCTGGCCACGACCCACACTGACTGGGTCTTTGGGTTGGGCCAGGCAGAGCTGCCCCAGGGGAGGTGGGCAGGGAGGAGTGGGCCCAGGGCTGGAGCAAGGGAGCCTGGGCACCGTCCTCAGTAAGCCTTCCGTGACATAGGGATACTTATAGCACCTGTCACACGGGCCTCAGGAGGATTCCAGGACTCTGGGGCGGACATAGCGCCTGGCACTGGCCCCCGAGCCTCGGCCACACCCTCAGGGCTGTCCCCGGCTAGCCGAGCCTTCTCAATCTGAGGGAAATCCTGTTCCAGGAGCCCAGGAAAGGCTGGAGAGGTGTTTGTGAATGAAGGAATGAGGGGAAGAGTGAAGAAGTGACTGAGCGGTGGAGGACACAAGAGGCAGACACGTGGAATTTCCAGACAGACCAGATTCCAGGAGACATTCCCAGGCCCAAGATATCTCCACTCTTTTTTTTCCCTTGAGTTGAGGTCCCACTCCATCACCCAGGCCGGAGTGCAGTGGCACAATCATGGCTCACCTCGACTTCCCGGGCTCAGGCGATCCTCCCACCTCAGCCTCCTGAATACCTGGGACTGCAGGCCCACGCCACCACACCCAGGTTATTTTTTAATTGTTTCATAGAGATGAGGTCTCACTCTATTGTCCAGGCTGGTGTCAAATTCCTGGGCTCAGCCTCCCAAAGTGCTGGGATGACAGGTTTAAGCCTGGCTCGTCTCCACATTTTACAGTTATCAGATCAGTCCCAGTACAGTGCCACAGTCCTAGTTTGAGTCTCTCCTGTGTTCTGCCCAGAGCAGGTTACAAGTGGCCCTCAGCCTTGACAGCCGATGTGGGGGAAGGCAGGTGCTCCTGGGCTGTGGTGGGCACGGTGAGCCGGTTGACACAGCAGCCCCTCCCACCCTCTTCTTCCTTGCCCGCTACCACTAAAGACCTTGGAAAAGCCGGGCTCGGTGGCTCAGCCTGTAATCCCGCGCCTTTGGGAGGCCAAGGTGAATGGAGGCCAAGGCGAGTGGATTGCCTGAGCCCGCGGGTTCGAGACCCGCCCGGGCAGCGAGACCTCATCTCTACAATAAATCAAAAAATCAGCCGGGCATGGTAGTGCATGCCTGTAATTCCAGCTACTTGGAAGGCTGAGGCGGAAGGATCGCCGGAGCCCAGCAGGTCGAGGCTGCGGTGGCCGGGAGCGACCACTGCACTCCTGTCTGGGCGACAGAGTGAGACTCCAACTCAAAAAAAAAAAAAAAGAGGTTGGAAAAATAAATGGTTGTTTTTCCAGCCTCCCGTGCAGCAAGGGATGGTCATATCATATCACTTGGCTGTGGCCAGCGAGCCCTAAGTCTGCTGAGGTGTCTGTGAAAGCTTCCGTCTTTCTGCTAAAAGGGGCAAAGGCTGATGGTACTAGGTCCTCGTTGTTTTTTTCTGCCATAAGCATGGGTGAGATGGCTGGAGCTGTGGCAGTCTTATTATGATCATGAGACGAAGAGACTCACAGACACTGATCCTGATACCACCAAACCCAGGGGGCATTTAGCAATGTCTGCAGACATTTTGTAGGTAGTCATGATTGTGACTGGAGGGGTGG
The DNA here is from genome assembly GCF_000164805.1 of Carlito syrichta. Classification (NCBI taxonomy): domain Eukaryota; kingdom Metazoa; phylum Chordata; class Mammalia; order Primates; family Tarsiidae; genus Carlito; species Carlito syrichta. The sequence goes on along the minus strand of NW_007234230.1, from coordinate 612,128 downwards.
GGGGGTGGAGGCCAGAGAGGCTGCTAAACTCTGACATGCATAGGACGGTTCCCTAAAATAAGGATTGAGCTGGCCCCAAATGTCAATTGTACTGAAATTGAGTTGTACTGAAATTGTGCTAAACCACTGCCAACAACCAGACTCCTTGTTATGGAAGAAAAATAAATCCTGAGGTGTCTGAGCCACTGTTACTTGGGATTTCCATGATGACGACCAGAAGCGTTCCCAGAGGGTGGAGTTGCAGCTTGAAGACTGCGCAGGACAACTTGGGAAGCAGGTCTTCACCCCCTCCCGGGCCCCGCCCCCAGGACCTGGGGTCCAGAGGCGAGGGTGAGAGAGCACAGGGCGTGGCTAAGGCTGGGCCTGCGGTTAAGCCCCAGGACTGGCTAGCCACTGCCTCTCCTCCCCGGGTTCCCGGGCTCTGGACGTGGCCGGTGGGAAGGGTGACCTGGACTCAGCCCAGAGCAGCCAGCCTCCTCTCCAAGGAGCTGGGCTACAGGACGGGTTCGTACAGGTCCCAAACCCGAGTTCCTGGAGAGTCTTGAAATAACCGAGATCCGGGCTCAGTGGCGCATACCTGTAATCCCAACACTTCAGGAGGCCGAGGCAGGAGGATTGCTTGAGTCCAGGAGTTCGAGGCCTGCCTAGGCAACACAGTGACACCCCATCTCTATCAAAGAATAAAAATAGTATTTTTTTTAAAAAAAGGAAGCACCAGAGTACTGGCCTGGAAGACTTTCAAACAGCCGCGCTGTCAGCGAGGCAGAGTGGCCTCTCTCCCTTTCTGATCATCCTCACGGGGTGAAATCTCCCTTCCTGGCAGACAGCTCTGCAGCCAGGCCCTGCACACGGCACGTGCCTGTGAACTACAGCCTTCTGCACTCCAGTTTCCCCAGCTATCAAATGGGCATCAGAGCCGGGCTCGGTGGCTCAGTCTGTCATCCCAGCACTTGGGGAGGCTGAGACGAGGGGACTGCCTGAGCCCAGCAGGTCGACGCTGGGATGGCCATGAGCATACCGCTGCACTCCAGCCTGGGCAATGGAGTGAGACTCTGACTCAAAAAAATAAACAAAATAAAATAAACAAAATAAAATAAAACAGGCATCAGGACAGTCTCTTCTTCGTAGGATGATGTGAGATAAGATTAGAGAACAGCCAGGCGCCGTGGCTCACGCCTGTCATTCCCAGCACTTTGGGATTACCTGAGTCCAGAGGTTCAAGACCAACCTGGGCAACTTGGCGAGACCTCGTCTCTACAATAAATCAAAAAATTAGCCGGGCATGGTGGTGTGCACCTGTCATTTCAGCTACTTTGAAGGCTGAGACGGAAGGATCGTCTGAGCCCAGCAGGTTGAGGCAATAGTGGCCGTGAGCATGCCCCTGGACTCTAGCCTGTGTGACAGAGAGAGACCCTGACTCAAAAATAAATAAACAAATGATGAGGTCATGTTATAGGAGGCTCGGTAACCCTGCGGTTCTGGTGTCAATGGGCAAAGCCTCTGTTGAGCCACGGGCGACATGTGGGATGTCTGGTGGCTACAGAGGGGCAGGTGGTGAGAGTGCCATTGGGCGGTGGCCTGGGCCCGCGATGGTCGGTCCTGGCTTCTGTCAGGCTCTGGTGGGTGACAATGAAGATCCTGACCTCCCTAGGCTCCGGGACTCCGCAGGCCCCAGGTCAGCTCCTCTCCAGAGAGCCTCGCAGATCTGGTCCGTGCCGTCCGAGGCCCCCTGCAGCCTCGGCCGCCACCTCTGGGCAGCAGCAAGGTGCGCACATGAGCCCCAGCTGCCAAGACAGAAAGACGCCGGCCCATGTGGGAGCTGAATCCGACTCCCAGAGATATCTGCACCCCAATCTCTGGCACCTGTAAATCCGTCACCTCACACGGCATCGGGGACTTTGCAGATGCGATTAACATAAGGATCTGCACGGGTTCGAGACCCACCTGGGCAACTTGGCGAGGCCTCATCTCTACAATAAATCAAAAAATCAGCTGGGCGTGGTAGCGCACACCTGTAG